>NW_010361555.1:589680-598337 GCF_000414095.1 Morus notabilis
ACATACATTTTTTTTAATCATTTTCGCTTACCTTGACCAAATCAAGGTGGGTTCCCAGCTTGATGTAAGTCTCAATGGCGGATCCCATTTTAACAAACAGACTAACGTCAGAATGGGCTCCACCCTATATCCATATATATTATATATGACATATATATATGTATTATATGTTATACATATACATATACATATATGCCCACCATGCAGATGGTCCCGGCCCCGATAATACCGCAATCAAGTAAAGCTTTCATTTTTTTCCTTCTTAGCAAAAATCTTTCCTTTTTTCTTCACTTGGAGTACTGAAGGAGCGTGATGCTAAATACAAAACTTATTTTGACTTCTGACCGTATATTTGATTTTTTATTTTCATGAAGTGTTTTATATTTAGTACTGAATTCCATTCAATTTTCATAACTAAGAAACTATACCATTGCCAAGCGTATTGGTTTTCTTCCTTGTTAAAATGATGGTTCTTTTTTTAAAAGGAAAATTACATATCATTAAAATACTGAAAATCAGTCGTCTCGATTTAATGCTAATTCATCAGAGGGATAGACGTAAGCTTGAGGTCCGAAATTAAAAAAGCACTTCGGCACACTAACAACGAGTGGATTGAAAGTTCGACTAGAGAAAACCCATCTTTTCAACATAAGCTATAGAGCACTGAAGTGGCAGATTGTCAAAACCCACATAAGGAGAATATCTACACGACATAGAAAAAATTCTAATCGAACCAAGACTACCCTATCAGCATTAAACCGAACACCTAAATCTAACAAAAAATAACAAACTAAACGAGGATTGGGTGGGGAAACCACCAACCTTATTACAAACACAAAAGTTACAAAAAGAAGAAAACCTCCAACCACCGCTGGTTGAAACCTTCGGTGAAGGGCGTTCGGCCAAAGGACCATCGCGGAACATAGCCAGTGAATAGATCTCAGCCACCAAGTGAAAAACTCTCATGAGAAATGAAACCTTCCAATCGGCTTCCAAACTCCTAACCGGTTCAAATCTACCCAAACAAAGCCACTACACCATACACCACCACCACTAACAAGAAGCCCATGATAAGATGAATCGAAGGACAATATTTCATACCCAACGACGCGCTTGAAGGAAGTGCCGGAGCTCCGAGCAACCTTTGCTCTCCAAGGACTTTCTCACTCTCTCTAGAAAATGCGTTGTGAGGTATGTCATTAAAATGATGATTCAAGTACATCATCAACAACCGTTAGAATAATACTCATTTTTAATGCGAGCGTGTGGGATTTCACTTAAGGAGCATCATATCATATCAGTGTGGCTTCGTGAGCACCAGATATGTTGCTCAGATCTGGGTCTTTTTCAGTTGTCGGGTTTTTACTGATTTGGGTTCATTCTTTAATTTTGAGTGTGCAGGGCTTCTTTTTTTTTTTTTTCCCAGAAAATGTTTGTTTTATGAAGGAAATGACTACTAAATACTCCTAAGAAGAGTCACGTGTGAATCATGTGACAAAAATCCGTCCAAAACTTAACATAAGTTATTAAAAGGACTACCAATGTAATGAATTTTAAAGTTTAGAGAGTCGATTACAAACATTTTTAGTTCAAGGACCAATCCGCTAAACACGAAAAGCTCAGGTAAAAAAACCAAATAATAAATTACCAAAAAAAACTTAAATTGTAAAAAGTTATCTTGTTCGAATGTGAAAACTCAAACTAGTTTAGCCATTCTGGTTGGTTTTCGAAATTCTTTGTTGTTTTTTTTCCCTCTCTAATACTAGTATGGGGTTTGTGCTTGGGAACAAAAATTATCTTTTACTTCATTGTTTGGTTTTTTTGGGCAAGAACTTCATATGGAACTATTGGTATATTAAGTAATGTGCAATTACAAAATAATGTTTTGTCCAATCATTTTATAATAAAGAACAAATACAAAAAATTGTTTTGTCCAATCATTTCATAACAAAGAACTTCACATAAATCTATTGGTATATTAAGTAATGTGTAAATACAAAAAATTGTTTTGTCCAATCATTTCTTGTTATGAAAATGTATAAATATGTTAATATGAATGTGAGAGAATAAATAAGGTCATGTGGATTAAAAATAAACCATTGGGTATACTTTAAGTTAAAAGAGACTAAATTTAAATCATTAAATTAAGTAGAACTAAAAAGGTCCCCAAAAAAAAAAAAACAAGCAAATAGGTGAAGCACACAAATAGGTTGGAACAAAAAATTGGAGAATATGCCATCATTCTACTTTCTATATAATCTGTAGATGTAGAAGTTTGAGAGGAGGATTACTCATCTCTCAATTTATTTAAAAAAAAAAAAAATGAAAACGTCAAACCAATGGTTTCTTTTCTACTAAAGACGCTAAGCAAATCAACGCATTCAAAAATGAGTACAAAACACACTTTTCTTTGGATGGTTTCCTACGAATATTTTCATTGCATATAGAATAGAGCTCATTATAATACATTTTCAACCTACTTCTCTTCCACTTATTATAATTATTTTTCACAATATTTTATTTTGGATGTATGTCTCTTTCGATTGCAAATAAAGGTGTATAGAATGGAAACCCTTGCCTGGTCTCCAAAAAGCCCTTGAAAGCTCAACATTCGAGTGACATCATTCAGTAATTGATGCGTTGAACTTTCTAAAATTGGTGGAATAATTCAACTCCAATATCATTGCATAAGCATAAAATTTTGATTGAAACTTCGTAGTAAATGGTTGCTTACTAATTACCATCGACTAAATTAATTAGGAAATGCCACTATTTATGGAATCTTTGAGTTGGAATATCAATTTCATTTTTCCTTTATTTGACTATCAAATTTTAACAAGCTCATGATAGAGACTCATTTGCATTACACATTTTCTTCATTTATGCATTATCTAAATAGAAAAGATCTACCCTTTCCTTCCTGTCTAGAGACATTAAACATTCTGATATATTGCTTAAATTTGTAAGTGCAGAGACGGAGTACATATGAACAGCCTAATTAACAATTAATTAGGTTGATCAGAAGTGAAATTTTGTATTGTATAATTTTCCTAAATTTGTACGCAATAACTTACGAGTTGACTTTATTTGATCAAAAGTCAGCTTGACTTTCAAGATCAACTACAGACACTGTTAGATATTGCTATGTATAATAACAAAATTTTGAATATTTGTCAGCACTTGTTAGAGTTCTGTTTCATGGTCTGTTAAGAGGACAATGTTTAGCGATTGGGATCTCGAACTTTTAATTTTGACAACTGGGACTTTAAATTTATAAATGTAACACATATGATTGTAGTCTAATATCTAACAAGAGTCATTTAATAGGTGTAAGTGCCATAAGATTTTTGCACAAAAGCATCCAAAACTTTTCGTTGGTTGACAAGTTGGATGTTATTATTTCAGGTTTTTGCTATCAATTGAATTGCATTGTTAAGAATTGTTAAATTTGTTAGATTTCTAACACAAGATCATGTGTTAAATGGCTATCATTTACACTGGAAACTATACATTATTAGTTGCTAACCTATCAGGAGATGACCTTATAATCTCATTATTCGGGACAATATTTAGCTCAATAATGTTGGCTGGTAATGCTACTTCCGGAGAAGCCTGATCACTAGAAAGTGTTCCTTGCTCTCCATAAAACGGTGAGTTTGATCCACTGTAGACCAAATAATTCGATGGACTTGAAGGGCAATTGCTATTCTGCACATCCATGACCGTACTACTAGGACAATTACTCTTTCTAAAAGTATGAGAGCTGAGATCCTTTTCGTCAAAACTCTTAAAAACGGCTTGAATTCTAGTCCACATTGAATCTTTCGAGTCCAACAAGATTTGTCTGTGCTTATAAAAGAACATAACTGCGAAGATAATGAGAGCAAACACTGAAACAATACCAGCAATAAGGAATAGGCCCCAAAAGCTACCTACGCTGAGACTGTTTGCGGAAACCCTAGTTTTGGAGTCCGGACACGAGTTTGATTGGTCATCCTTGAACCATTTGTTCTCGATTCTCTTCATCTCGTCTCCCTCAGTCACGTTGAGAATGGCCCTTGATATATCACCTACTAGATGAGAACCTTTTGAGAAAACCTGACAAGAAGACCAACAAAATTATTAGAAAAAATAATGCTAAATAATATCACTAATAGTCTTAAAAACAGTTGAAAAATGTTATTTGAAATTATTAACTGTGTAGACGCTGCATTCCTTTAAATTAGCCATGTACGTATATAGTTTTGAAGTAGTAACATTAATTATTATTAGTAGTTGTGTTTATTAATTACGATCGAGAAACAAAAATGTTGTTAATCACTACATATAGCAATGCTAGCTTTACAAGAAAAAAGAATGTTGTCCTATTTTCGTGTCCCATTCATTGTCCCGCACTATTTTACCATGTCATATCCAACTTAATTGACCAGTAAATAGGAACAAAACACTAAAAATACTTAAGTAATTTATTAAGGCTGACAACCAATAAAACAGTAAAATAGAACAACATATTCGAACTCGCAAGAAAGAGGGACCAAAAAAGCATATGTTAAACATAGAGGAAAAGAGAGATCAATCTTACAAAACCAAAGCCAGCAGTCTTAAATATTGGCCCAATCATTTTATATTTGGAGCAGTACTGAGCAAGAAAGAGCTTCATATAGGGGGAATCATCAATAGCAGCGGCAATACCACCATTTTTGCTCCCTTTGGACAGAAGGTCTTCACAATCTTCCACAGATTTATAGGCCTTGATGTTGGAATCTGGAAAGCCTTGTTGTTTTAAGAGCTCATAAACGTAAGAGTTTTTATAATACCCTACCTTGTCCCCATTCTTTAGGAGTTGGTCTATATCTGTGACGGTCGGTTGAAGTGTTTCCACTGTTAAAAGTGACGATAGACTAGCCGTGTAACTCTGGGTCAAAATTAGCACCACAAAGACCCATATGATAACCACAAATCTCGCCGAGTTGCTGATCACTCTTTCCCCTGCAAATTAAAATCGGACCAAGAGAAAGAAAAAATCAACATGACAACAAAGAAACAGATACCAGTGGTGTCCAACACCATATATTAATAGAGAATGGATTCTATGAGACCCACAAGTGGAACTCATTCTCTCTTAATTGTGGTGTTCGACTCCAGCGGTGTCCTAAGCATATTTCATAAGATATACTGAGTTCTGTGCGCATGAAATAGAAGAGCTAGCTAGTACTATCTAATATTTGAGGCTTGAAGTCGCGAGTAATTACTGTGTGCAAAAACCATGGTTGAGAAGGAGAACCAGAAGCTGGTGCCAACTTGATGTGAGGGGGGCCCACGAAAATCTTCATTTATTCGGTGTTCAAGAACCCAAACTACAAAACCAATGAAGACAAAGAAACAAGTGCTGGTCACCCATAGATCCCATGTCAAAGGCTCCAAGAACACCCAAGCACTTTTTCTGTCGTTTTCTTTTAATGGCACCACCATTACCACGCCAGATTCCGTGTATGGCAAGGTGAAGTCGACATACAAGGACCTGTTCCCCCGAATTGTGGCGTCTGCTACTACAGCATCGTAGTTCTGTCCAAGTAAAAAATATGACCATCTATATTTTAGCAATAAATTCTAAGACCTCACTCTCTATGATATGGAACGTTTACTGATAATGTTTCCGAATGTACGACATTATTATCAAACACTAGAAATCTAATTAATAGACATTCACTAGCTATTATCTTATTTCTCTTTAAAAGAAAAAAGATTGTAACCATACAATAAATATTGATATATGTAGAATAAGAGCACTCGCACTTTTATAAGAGTTGGATTATATTAAACTCATATGATCAAACTCACTAATAATATTACTTGTAATACACTGTGTATTGTATTTTTTTTTTAACATACCATAAAATCTCCCTATTATAACATAACGGGATGATACGTTATATGTAAATTATAGAACACTAAATATACGTAGGAGCATATGAAAATCATATCAAAAGTATATATACATTCAATATAAGGATATTTTGCACTCTGATATATATAATTAAAACATATATATATGTATGTATATATAATATTTAGTAGAAGCGTTATATGTAAATTATAGAACACTAAATATACGAGGGGAGCATATGAAAATCATATCAAAAGTATATATACATTCAATATAAGGATATTTTGCACTCTGATATATATCATTAGAACATATATATATATATATATGTATATATAATATTGAGTAGAAGTTTTATATTCTTACCCCATAAAAAACTTCGGAGATCATTTCATCGTAAGTTCCAGCGCAGGAACCATTAGGGTTTGCAAAAGGAATGAAGTCGTAAGGAAGAGAGTACGGTAACTTCTCCACGGCAGCCATAAAAACATCTATACTGAACCCCGTAACTTCCGTCACGTTAGTGCTAGGATCAGTCTTCACATCAACAAACTCCTTAAAACCATCCTTCACCGGCACTCCTATTCTCAACCTCTTCTCATAATTCGCCGGAATATCCCACCCCTTGGGTACCACAGTAGACTCTCCGGGCCATATGATCGGTCCGAGATTCGACCTCGACGTCGAATATCCATAATTACCCGAACTATTCAACGACAAATTCCTTGTTAGCCCATTTTGCGGCGTCCAAAAGCCGATTTCTCTTCCTCCATTGCCATTCACGTTCACTATTTGAAAAGTTGATGATTGTAATTGCCCATCAACAAGGCTGAAATCTCCGGCCAGGCCTCGGAATTTGGTGCTCGATAAGGCTTCACATAGTTTTGGACCAATTTTGGAGACCCCAAAAGAATCAAGATCAGTAGAGTACTTGGCTGGTGACGCATTTACTCTCTTCTCATACGAAACTAAGCTTTTCCCATTTTCACTTTCATTCCCATTTTTTAGTACCTTCTCAACCGCCAAGGCTAATGCAAAAGCCGAATCATAAGCCCATAAGCCCATAACATTCAACTGAGCATCGATAATTGTCGGATTCTCTCTTTGGAATTTCATTTTCCAACGAATTCTAAAATCTTCAAGCTCTTCTGATTCTGGTTCATAAGTCTTGACCCCCAACACTCCTTGCATTGACTTAACGACTTTAGGAGACAATGAGTTCAACAGGTCAGTGAAATCTTGGGTTATGATCCAAACAACGCCCGGTAGGCCCATCATCCCAATCTCGTGGGCCTTGGTGAACAACCGCGAGCCCAGATCATTCCACATGTGCACAACGAACACTCGAGTTTGCATCGTCATCAGCTTGCGAAGCTCGGAAACGATTTGGTCGTCGGAGGCCGACGGCGGAATCACGCTCCGGTATGGGACTCGCGCGTCGACCTCTGGGAGTGAATCGACCAAGTAAGGAATGATTCCGTTTCCGTAGTCGGTGTCGGCGTAGATGGGGACCACTTCTCGCCAGCCAAAGGCTTTGACGAGGGAGCTTATGGGTCTGACTTGGGAGGCGTCGTTTGTTGCGGTTCTGAAGAAGTAGGGATTCCGAGGACCGGAGGAAGTCAGGGAAGGGCTTGTTGCGGAGAATGACAAAATGGGCACGTGCGCATTTTGTCCCAAGTTAATTATGAATTTGGCCTGACTCGATTTTTGTGGCCCTAGAATCGCTTGCACTTGCACGTTCTTTAGCAGGTCCAGGGCTGTACAATTATGTAATTTTCATTAAAAAAAAAAACAAAAAACAAAAGTGTTTAATGTGTAATATAAATACGTACATAATTTGTATTGATGAATGCGCGTAAAAGGATAAGGGTCATGGTTGGAGACAAACATTATTGGTGATCGGATGCTGGGAGTAATTTTTTTTTTTTAATAAAAAAAATAATAAATTAGGAAAGAAAAAAAGAGGTACTATGAATTTTGTTCTTAATTTTTGTTTGGTGCAGGGTATTTTCAATCATCATTTCAAATGTCATTCAGTTTAGCTATTTTCTTATGTATGATGAATTTTGCGTACGTAGCTTATAGTCAAAAGTGTTTAATGTGAAAAAAATCAGAAATCGTACGGCAATGTTGATGATGCACTTTCTCATAAATTCAGAGGAAAAAATATAACGGAAATGAAGAAAAAAGCGCCTCCCTGATCATCATGATCAATTCATCACCGTGAATATTTAAGCTTAACTACATTCTTCTTCGGTCTTGATTTCTGTGTAGTTATGGTGCATTGAAAGTAATCAATGCAGGGTTTGATCATAACTAAAGACCGAAATTAATGAAGATGTTCACACATATATAGATATATAGATATATATAAATGTATATAACTATATATGGAGAGAGAGAGAGAGTAAATTAATGACCTGCGCTAGCTGCACCGATGACATCACGCTCGGAGTTCCTGGTGTTGAGAATCAATCTAGTGTTGAATTGAGGATGAGATGCATAAAAATCCGAGATCCCCATGTTGAGGCAACTTAACCAAATCTTTGCAACTGGAGTTTCAACGTCAAGAACGACACCAACTTTCACTGGAATCGTGTCGTTTTGTGCCATGGCCAAGAACACCCACGGCCATGAAGAAAGAATTAAGCCACTAAATGTGACCAAGAAAACTGGATGGGCAGGATCCTTCTTCGTCATGTTCTGAATTTTTGGAAAGGCTAATATTGTTTGTTCACCTTACGCATGCAACCTTCCTTTATATATATAT
>NW_010361555.1:599176-603724 GCF_000414095.1 Morus notabilis
TCACGTTAAATTCTTACTCGCGTAATATCTTAAACTGTTTCAAGTCTTGAAATTAATTCTAGACTGAATAAATTCTAAATTTAACTTTTTTATAAAATGATGATAAAGTATAATCTAAAACCAAACACTTAAATTATATTTTGGTATTGACGTTAACTTTGTACATTTTTTACCAAAGTATATCTATTTACGTCTTCTATGGGTTTTGTTCTCTGATCTCTACTATCCTTGACTGGATGATCATTGCTAGATTATTTGGTCGGGTCTGTTTCCGCGTGTGTGTATAGCCAAATCGATATAAAATGGTCAAAGCTTGACTTCCAGATTAATAGACTCGAATTCTATATTGAATGCATGCAGCTACCTCAAATAAAATCTCAACTAATTAAGAGCGCCTATAATATATATATATATATATATAGACATACGCGTACGTGTTAATAATCACAGATAAAGACCTGGTAATCCAAATTGGGCCAATGAAACTACTCGCAGTTCGAGTCCAAGAATTGTTGTACCAGAGAGGGAGGAAAATAACATATTTAATAGGATGTTTAATAAATTATAGCATATTTTTGTTAAAATAGTAGATTTTAAGATTTAAATATTATTAAAAACTTAAAAATACCTCTAAGTCTCCTTTCCACTCCTCTCTAAATTTATTTGACTATTATTAATATTTTTTCATTAGTTTAATATATTATTTCATCTTTTATTTTTGATTATATCATAATTTATTTTCTTATGTTTCCACAGTTCAAACCCAGCTTTTTGGAATAACATATTTTCTAACATTCCTAACTCTCCTGGGATTCTATTTTCCAAGATTCCTATTTTCTATGTTTAGACCCTGAGTTTTGAATCTTTTATCCAGACTATTTACTTTGACCGTGAAATGATGAAAATTATAGCCAAGATATGTTCAAAAGAGCACCTTTCAACAACCTTCTATGAAAAGTTCAACAAGAGAATTAAAGAACAACAAAATCGTTGCAGTCAGTCAGAATCTTCATTGAAAGAGACTTTAGCTGATCTCAGATTCATGAAAAATTAACGGTCAGTATGCGCTAATTTTACTTTAAAAAATGATAGTGTAAAAACAGATGTATCTCAAACTGTAATAGCATTAATAAATTAGTTTTAAGTAACAATAAGTAATAAGTTAGTTTTATTAAAAAAAATAATAAAAAGGTCAATGCACAAGGAGCATATGACAAAAACAGTGACATTTTCTTATTTTTCAAATACACTTTAAAAACCAAAAATAGAAATTATAGGCTTCTTTGATTATGGTCAAAGGAATGTGATTACAAGAGATCTGCCACATGGAGATGTAAAAACTAACAGGCACGAGTTTTTACCTTGTGTTTAGTCAAATCTTTCAGATAAGAAAATGGTTATATTTCTAGATCATGACATCAGTTTCTAAAATTTCATTCCACTGAGGGTGCAGCTAAATAACCAAGACATGGCGCCACTCGATTAGACCCACCAAAGCAACAACATGCAAGGAGGATGAATAAAAAAAAGAAAGACAAAGCAAAAGAAAAAAAAAATCTCCAAGCAAACACATCCATGTCCGTCCCGTTGACCATAGCCAGTTTAATTTTATGTAAATTGGATGACTAGCATGTTTGGTTGGAGGATTCGTAACCTGATTCGAATTATGATTCGTGGTTCGCTACAATATTTTTTCTCACAAAAAATACACGTAAATCGAAAATAATTCTAATCGCATTGTTCTAATCCATGAACCAAACGTATGTTTAGAATTAGGGGTAAATCTTTCAGCAAACAACAGAGAGAGGACAATTAGTTAACAACAGTCAGCAGACAAGATAACCAACAGTTCCATATAACAAGCCATAAGTGAATAACGAAACATAAGAACTTCAAAATCAACAAATTAGCATCCCGAAAGACCACTAATTTTGCACTTAAAAATGCATTAACATCCTCCTTAAAAACTAATTTTTTGAACTTCGATTCAATAATTTTCTTTTTATCCAAAAATCTTGATAATCAGCTCGCCCCGTGAAATACTATAAAATTATCCTCCTTTTCTAACTTACCCTAATCCAATTGATCAGCTAGTTAGCTTAATTTCACGCATAGCCGAGCAATCATATTATACCAAAGAAGAAGAAGAAGAGAAAAAAAAAAAAACCCTAAAAAAAACCAAAGCGGAATTAACTGGAAAAAAAATTGAAAAAAAAAGAAGCAAAGAAGTACCTACAATCGAACGTCGGGACACTGAAATCCACTCTTGGCAAGGTAATACTCCACTAGCTCGTCGGGTATCTGAAATCAAAATGATCAGCGCAAAACATAAGAAAGGAAAAGGATTTTCGGAAATCGAAAAGGGGATTAATTAAAGAGAGAAGAAGAAAAGGACGAACAGTTGGCGTATAATCCATCAAAGAAGCATTTTTAGTATATGAGTATGGGTAATAGTGTGTAATAGTATATGAGTATGGGTAATAGTGTGTTAATATTAATTTAGTTTTGTGAGTCGTCGTCGGAATGTTTTCATTACTAGATCAAAGAAGCATTTTATCATGTCTCCATTTTTGTTATTTTCATGGTATTGAATGTCTTAATGTACTCATTACTGAATCAAAGAAGCATTTTATCATCTATGCCATTTTTGTTATTTTCATGGTATTGAAGAACCAAAAAATCCAATTCAAATGGCAGCCCAAGGTCCAAAATCATGTTTGGTATAGATTTAAAGGAGGATGATTCAAACCTCCAACTCCATTTTAAACCCCTAGCGTGGTTCTTGCAAAAAAAAAAACAAAAAAATATCTAACTAGTTTCAAATTAATAAAAAATAATTGGTGAACAGGTGAATGGCAAGATGTAAAATAAAGTTATGGCCAAGTTGCATCATTCCAAACGCCAAGACAAAAGTTAATCTGATGCAGTAGCAACTGAGGCCGACCAACCGCCGCTTATCTTTATGTTTTCAATTGTCGTTTGATTTAATTTCTTGTTGTCGTTTTGTCGAGTGCTTTGTCGTTTGGGACTCTTATTGTCCTGGAGTTTGGGATTACGTGCCTTTAGTGTGTTGCTAGATATTTGAGAAATCTAGCTGAGTATATTCATATTATAGACATTGTGAGTCTTGAGCTCAGCTCCACTTAATACCAATATAAGAGGGTCGATTCCACATGAATCTCCTTCATTTTTCTGCCAATTCCGAGTTGGAATCTGGTTGTTTTCAATCTCTGCGTCATGGTTTATGAAATCGCTATGAGCGCGAGAAATATATTTACATATTTACAAGTTACAACAAAAAAGTTATAATCTACTTATACATTATAATTCACAACTACAAACGACTAAAAACTCAAGCTAATTTAGTTGAGGTGTAGTTTCTGTGTAGCTGACATGAGTTGATAAGGAGTTATGGACGTCATTTGCCTCGGGAAAGTAAGCTCTACATCAGAAACTATTTCTTCGTCAGTTGATTGAGCCCCATTTGGGCTTGCATCGTCATTCTCAGTTCCCGAAGGCGTTCCTTGCTCCGCAAACACAAAGTTTGAATCAGTATGAACTGAGTAGCTCGTAGGACTTGGCGGGCAGTTGGTGTTCGAGATGATACTGTTGGGATATATGCCCATAAATCAAATAAGATGTAAATATTTTGTTGATTATCAATGAAATGAGAAATTTTTTTAATATTATTTTGCATACATGTGATGTTTTATAAATATCAAAATCCCTAAATTATTTTTTATGTAACTTTAAACATTGTATATAATTGTTATATGCAGAGGATAATGTTTGAAATAAAATAATCTAAACTTGTCCGTAATTATAAATTAAAGTTGGGATTTTTAATTTAAAATTACTAATGCGGTTCATTACATTCTGAATGAAATAATCTTATCCTAGATTGTTAATAATGAGATTATTGGAATGAAAGCATTTTATGTAATATGATTACATAGGACTGGAACGCGATTAATTATGAATCTCTAATAAATTTTGTTATTAAATAGAGTATTCAATGTTAATCAATGATGGTCATATATGTATTAATCTTACTTCTGAGTAATTAATAAACTCCTATTTATGATATTATGTTCTTTGACATATTGAGTAATGACACATGTGAATAGTGTCAAAGTCTTGGTATATTGGGAGCATAGTAAAATAAATAGCCGGGAATATTAATTTACAAGATGAAATCCATTCCTTCATAATGAAGTAGATGGACGGTTCCCATAAGTGTTGATTCGGGACTTGAATAATAAGAGCGCTCAATTTTATGATTGGATCATAAAATATATTATTCATTAGAGGATCAATGGTACTTATGGAGAAAGATATAATTAAAAAGGTTAACGAAAAATACCTAGCTTTAATTATGAACCGTTTATGGAGAATTAATTCGTATGTAGTGACTATATCAATGGACAACACAAATTCCGTGAACATAATTATTTTATTATTTTGAGAGTGCAATTCCAAATTTATAGTGGAGTAATTTAGAATTAATAATTTTGACATATTAATTAAGGTGTTAATTAATTGTCAAAA
>NW_010361555.1:603953-605701 GCF_000414095.1 Morus notabilis
ATTAATTAATATTAAAATTAATTTAAAATTGTTTTAAATTAATATGGATGAATTTAGAGAGATTTTTTTTTCTTTCTCCACGTTTCCCTCTTCTCCCCCATTAATATATATATATATATATATAAAAGGAAGGAAACGTGCATGTGCACGTTTCCTCAAAAAAAAAAAGAAAAAGGGAGTGGGAGGAAACGTGCTGTTGCACGTTTCCTCTCCTGAGGAAATAGAGTAAATGTGCGGTTACACATTTACTCAAAATGGGGATGAATTTTGTTGATAAGGGGAGTAACGAAAAAAAAAAGTTTTTGTTTTCTCCGAGAGAGTGAACAGATAGAAAGAAAAAAAAAGAACGGGAGAACAAAAAAAAACCAAAGAAAATTTCTTGAGTGCCATCATATACTTTTGAGAAAAGTGAGTGATAACTATCGGTGGCTTCCCTATTCATCCATCTCATGTGTTGAGAAACCCATTAGAACGCCCACACGTTCTAGTTCACATTAATCCGGAGATACATTGAGAAAGAACCGTGGTGTTCTTGGAATTTAAGAGCTCAAGACGGTATTGGAGGAGTTCAAGATTTTCGTCCTAATCGAACGACGGTCAAATCCTCATTCCTTTCTTTAATATCTTTGTAGTTAAATTAACATGGAATAATGATCGCATTAAATTTTGATTTATGTGATTCGATCGATACCACGCTTCCGCACAATTTTTTTTGAAAATCCAATTTGAGAAACCAACAATTGGTATCAGAGCGGTTTTTTATTTCATGCTAATTTAACGTTTAAATTATGTGATAATTCTTAGATATTTAAAGGGTAGGCACTTTTGCATATGATGTATAATTATCGTGTAATGGTTATGTTTTATGCGAATGGATTGGTCGTAAATTTTTCCGGTTCCATGGAATTAGTTTTTGCTATTTTATTTTGATTAGATCAATTGTAAAATAGAAATCAATATGTAATTTATTATTCTCTTAACGCAAGAGGATCATCATGGAAGAGTTTCAACTATTTATTTTTGGAAAAGTTCCAAACTATCAAAAAAAAAAGGAGACATCAAGATGGAGAATATTTGAAGATGGAGAATTACAAGAAGACCTATTTTTGATGTAATTTTATTTTTATTATTATTTTGGGGTTGTAATTCTTAGGTCCATGAACCTGGCCAAGTTTTTTCATTTCGCTTGCATGTTATTTATTTATTTATTATGTTTGATAATAATTGTATTGTCATGCATCTAACATGCCATCTAGGATAAAAGTGCCTACCTAGTTTATATGTATGACATGCATCATGCGCATTAATTATATGTTTTAATTCTAAAATTGTTTTAGTAAATTAAATTAATTAAATGCGCTAAATTGTTGAGATTAATGAGATTAAATTCAAAGTTATTAAATTTAATGAGATTAAATTTAAATAAATTAGCAAATGGTTCTTGCAAAAATTTATATGAGTCAAATGTGAAATTTATAAATTTAAATGTTAAATTTTAAAATTCACAAATGACTTAAAAATAATTTTAAAGTTGTTTAAAATTTTTTTGGATCTTAGTGACTTAAATTGTTTAAATTGACTGAGAAGTATAAAGCAATAGTTGTTTTATAAAATAAATACACCATTTGTAAATAATGAGTGGGAGCGGGTAATATGACAATATAACCCATAGGTCTCCACCATTAGTACAACACCGTGAGTAATTAATGAGGCCCCGAGACGCTTTGATTTCGTCCTCCCTACGGAGG
>NW_010361555.1:606283-606691 GCF_000414095.1 Morus notabilis
CCGTTATGAACGGCCGTATGAAGAATGGTTCTTCTGTACGTGAGCATGTGCTTAAGATGATTAATCATCTTAATGAGGCTGAAATTAATGGGTCTCAGATTGATGAGAAGACCCAGGTTGGCATGAAACTAGAGACACTTTCTCCTGATTTCCTTCCATTCAGGACAAGTTATCTGATGAATCAAAAGAATGATAACTTAACTGAGCTCTTGAATGAGCTGCAACAATTTGAGTCCCTTATAGGTGATAAGGGAGGCAAGGCAAACGTTGCTAAAGCCAACGTAGCTGAGGGGAGGCCTTCTTCATCATTGAATAAGAAGAAGAAGAATTAAGGGAACAATAAGGGAAAATGGAAGAAAAAGATCCAGAAGAACAAGCAGAACAAGGCTGCTCCAAAGTCTAAGGGAA
>NW_010361556.1:0-1372 GCF_000414095.1 Morus notabilis
CTATTCTCTGAGATTGGTGCAAATTTGGGGGAAGTTGAGATGTTAGGGTGTTAGAAACGTGAGACTTAATATTTTACACAATATGTGTTTGTCACAAGTTCTGAGAAGACGTTTTTAGTGTGAATGAAAGGGGCGGAACTAGAACAATACATGCCATGATTAAGGGAATTAAGCAAGTTAGGGGGAGAGTGTTTTTGGGTGTTCCTTCGAAAAAGAGAAGTTAGTTTGGACGTGATTCTCAGTTTGGCATACACGTTGCTCTATTTTCATGGCTTCCAAACGTCAGCGCGCGTCAACTCCGGAAGCTTCCTCTTCTAAGAAGGAAAAATTTGATAAAGTAAAATTTATTAGCTTTGACGCATCGGAGAGGTATAAACATCTGTGGTAACCAAAACTTGTGTTCCAGAGACAGGGATTAGCTTGTAAAGCAACCAAAGGGCGCGCTAGTTCCAGTGGTTCGAGAATTTTATGCTAATGCCAAGGAACATAAAAACAAGAAAGTGTATGTCAGCGGTAAATGGGTATCCTTCGACAGTAAGACTATCAACAGGTATTATAAACGGCCCGATATAGAGAATGATGACAGGAACCTGACACATATGAGATTATTCGGTATTTGACAAGCTCTCGCGTAAACTGAAAGAAATTTACCACGGGTGTTATTAACTTCTCTTCATCCGGGTTAGCCTATGAGACAAAGGTATGTCATTATTTTATATCTGCCAAATTGCTTCCGAGCAATAATTACTTCTAAAGTGACAAATGAGCGTGCTATTTTGAATTATGCTATTTTCATGGACTTTAGCATCGATGTTGGCAAAGATCATTGAGAAGTCTATTCTTGATACGCTCTAAGGGAAAACGACAGGGGGACTTGGACATCCATCATTGATCTATGATTTGTGTCACCAAGTAGGAATTCCAACAACTTCAGATGAAGAAATTCAGCACTCGAAGTGAGTCATAACTCGAAAGAAAATGGAGAGCTACAAATCTAATGATCAAAGGCCCACTATAGCTCCAACCTCACCACTACCTGGTCCTAGTTCTCCTGGACAACCCAATAATTCCTCAACAGAACTTAGTGAGCTGAGGCATTGTGTGGCCCAATTGCAACTTATGGCGCACGATCAACAACAGTGGTGGGAGACAGTTGATCAGCATTTGGAACAAATTCAATATAATCAAGATCAAATTGCTGCAAGACAAGATGTGCAGTTTGATTACCTAGCACATTTTACTACAAGTTTGGGGGCAATGTATTCCAATTGTGCACTTAATTCTAGATCTGATGGAATTGTATTTTCTTAACCTCCGACTTTGCCGCCATATACTCCGGCCAGACGCTGCCGTCCTACCCCTGCACCTTCTG
>NW_010361557.1:0-548 GCF_000414095.1 Morus notabilis
CTCTACAACCGCCCCGGGAAGGGCGACAAATTTTGTGGTCGTAACGGGGACCATCAGCCGTTAGATCGAAGCTCTCTTGGTGATCTACAACTGGCACGGGAATGGCGACAACATTTTATGTCGTAACGGGTCCCGTAATCCGTCAGATCAAAGCTCTCTTCCCCCTCTACAACCACCACTAATTTAGCGACAACGTTTTGTGTCGTAATGGGGCCGGCCCAACCGAGGTTATATCGAAGCTCTCTTCGCGCTCTACCACCGCCACTAGAATGGCGACAACATTTGGTGTCAAAACGGGGCCCTTTAGCCGTTAGATCGACACTCTCTTCGCGCTCTACAACCGCCCTGGGAAGGGCGAAAAATGTTGGTGTCGTAACGGGGCCCATCAACCGTTAGATTAAAGAAGCTCTCTTCACGATCTATGATTGGCATGGGAACGACGACAACTTTTGTTGTCATAATGGGGGCCATCAGCCGTTAGATCGATGCTCTCTTTGTAATCTACGACTGCCACGGGAACGGTGAAAAGTTTTGGTGTCGAAACGGGG
>NW_010361558.1:0-1695 GCF_000414095.1 Morus notabilis
GAATATATAACTAATAATTATGACAGGAAAATATGATACAAGAGAACCCAAAAAAATATAATATGTAACGAAAAGCATAATGAAATACAAAAATGTATAGAAAATAAAAAGATTTTTCACTAGAATAAGGATCACATCAAAATCAAACAAAAAACCCATTAAAGAAAATACGCTAGATTTAACATTTTAAAAATAAAAAAGTTATCGAAATAAAATTCATTAAAAAAATATCAAAAAAATAAGGCTGGCAATTCGTGTTTGCGTGTCGTGTTAGGGCCGGCACAATTACAGCACGACACGATTATAGTGAACACGAACACGACACGATTAATAAACGTGTCAGAAACTCAAACACGAACACGAAACGCTAATAACATGGTTAACACGACACGACATGCGAACACGATTACTAAACGTGTCGTGACGGGCCGACACGAAAAAAAAACACGTTTATGACCCGTTTATGACCCAACTACCAAAAATAGTAGAATTTTATAACGTATTCAAAACTATATTAATTGACTACTTAATATCACTTATAATTAAAATTATGCATAATAGCCAACACACATTAAAATATCCAAATATCAAACACACACATATATATATATATATATATGATACTACAAGATTATCAAGTATATATGTTTCAAAACATTCAAATTACCAAACATCCAAAGAAGTTTAAAAACATAACCAAGTACATTTAAATAAGTTTGAAAACATAACCAAACATTTGAATATTTAAGTGCATAAAGCATAAAATAAATATAAGAAAATGTCTTCTTTGAACCTTAAAGTTGAATGCCCAATTACGCTCTAAAACCAAAATATATATATATATATATGGGCTTAATAAACGGGCCGGGCTGGGCCGGGCCGTGTCGGCCTGATAACGACCCGTATAACTAAACGGGTTAAGCGTGTTAAACGGACTGACACGAATCCAACCCATTTATTTTCGTGTTATTCGTAACAGCCCGTTAATGACCCAATTAATAATCGTACGGTCTAAACTCATTTATCTCGTGTCGTTTTCGTATCGTTTCATCGTGTCGTGTCTGAAATTGCCGCCCCTACAAAAAAGCACCCTGTTACTTGAATGATAACAAAAACGATGAAAACTGAGCAAAAAAAATAATAACATTTCTGTAATATTTGTATATCCTTCCGTAGAATCACGAAGAATACATACGAAGAAAAGATCAAAATTGAGCCCTCGTCAATTTATTTTGGTGTTATTGTAGCCGAAAATCAAAATTTAAATAAATAACTAAATAAATAAAAAACAAACCTGAAATTCACCAATATAAACTCCCGCAAAAATCAATTCAGAGAAGAAATGAAACGCTAGAAGAAATGCAACACACGAACAAAAATCAACAAAATGTCGAGAGAATAGAAAAAAAAAAAAAAAAAAAAAAAAAAAAAAAAAAAACCAAATTAAAAAAAAACAATGAGGGAGAATCTGAAATTGACTAAATATTGATATGGTACCAAATAATTAATTACAAAATGTCAATGGGAGTTGAAAAGGAAATTGAATATTTAAAATATTATCAGAAAAAAATCAGCCCATAAAATAAAAAAAAAAAACTCACCATACAAAAAACATGCCCAATATAAACTATAAGGGTATATTCGGCTATATATATATATGTGCTTTAATAGGTATTTTTGTAATATTGTATAATA
>NW_010361559.1:0-539 GCF_000414095.1 Morus notabilis
AAGAGCTGTAAGAGGATGAAAATAACTTTTCCTACACGTTATAATACTTCAATTCTATAGCGCTTTTTATAACTCTCTTAAAATGCTATGTTTTCTTAGGACTTATAATAGCGCTTGTTGTCTTAGCGCTCTAAAAAGCGTTATTGATAGTGATTAATAGCGTTTTTTGTCAGCTACGAAAGGCTTTTTGTGGTGTAGTGCATGTTCATGCATCATTGTAGTTTAATATTATAAATTGTTATAATTATAAATGCAATGGGTAAATTTTATAAAGTGTTATAAAATGCAACAACAACTTTATAAGGGTTATAATTTTGTTGACAAATTATTAATTGGACTTAATTTTTAAAAAACAAAATCCATTTTTCAAAAAGCTAAGTGGGAGGGTCGTTTGCGTTGAAACGTTCCCAAGGTCTCTGACTTTAGCCTGATCGTGACACGTGGACGGGTTAAAAACCACCTTAGTGGTCCTCACTTCAATGGGAGAAATCCACGAAACATGTCGCTAAGGAGTCATCAGGTTGCTTAAAGAAGATAAG
>NW_010361560.1:0-915 GCF_000414095.1 Morus notabilis
CTCCACCAATTGCTCGACGGGTTGAGACCATGCGACCTCCTCTTGAAATATGGGGTCTATGTCCTCAATGGCGCCTTGATAGACCATTCTGGCCTCCTGCCTCCTCAGCTAGTCATATCTGCGCAAAGCATCAGAATACGCAACCCTAGCCTCGTACTGGTTGCTCTTTATTTCACCTACACCGTTTGGGGTAGGGAATTTAACCTTCTGGTGGTAGATGGAGGTTATTGCACTCAGCGCTTGAAGGGTTAACTTCCCAATGACAGCATTGTATTGGGAGCCTCCCTTTATTACCACAAAATTAGCCATTATACTGGCTTATCGAGGTTTCTCCCCGGCGGATATAGGCAGCCGGATTGTCCCCTGAGGGATGACGGAGTCCCCAGTGAAACCGTACAACGGCCTGAAGGTTCTTTCCAATTGCTCCTTTGGGATCCCTATCTTTTCTAGGCAGTCGGAGTATAGGAGGTCTACCGAGCTCCTATTGTTCACCAGGATTCGGCATACAGTGTGATTTCCAATTACAGCTTCTACCACCAAGGCGTCATTGTGGGGGAAGTGAACCCCGTTGGCGTCGTCCTCATTAAACGCTACGTCAGTGCTGCTGAACTTTGTTGTTTTTGTGGCGACACTCCAAAACCTTTCCTGGTACACCCCTCTGGCTTCGTGGGCATAGTCTTTTTGAGATCTCTTCGAGTCTCCTCCAATGTACGGACCACCGAGGATGGTCCGTATGACGCCGACGGGTTTTCGGTCCTCTGGTCGCTGATTCTCCTCTCGGCGTCAACCGTCATTCTGGCCGCCGTGACCCTCATTTCTTGGTATTCGCTCGGCCTTGAACTCTTACAGCCTTCCTTCACGGATTACCCTTTCGATCTCATCTTTAAGATCAGCGCAATCATTAGTGTGGTGGCC
>NW_010361561.1:0-929 GCF_000414095.1 Morus notabilis
AACCATAACTTGATAAGTTATGACTTATTAATTTCTATAACTAAAAATTAATCTATAAACTTTCTTAAACTTTTCATATTGACCTATTTTTTATTATTTTTGAATTTATAAACCTCACTAAAATGAGATGCGCCACTGGGCTGTGTGCCAGTCTGGGGCGCGTTGGCGCGCAGGTTTGCACGCTGGGTGCTGGCACAAAAACATGAATGAGTAAATTAGAGGTTGACACATATTCAAAAAAGAAACTACTCCATTGACTCTTTTTTGGATGTTTAGATGTTTAAAAGAATTGACGGATATAAAAGGAAATATTTTAGTTGCTATTGTTTAAGAGTTTAGGGCCCTTTCATTAAAATAAAATAAAAAAAAAGGATTAATTGTAACCTACTAAAATTTTGGTGACTAATGATGTAAATTACTTGAGAAAAAAATGATATAATTACAGTATTTAATTTTAAATAATATGACGTCTGTAATACTAGGTATGTTCTTATTATTTATTTTGATCGCATTCTCTATATCGTGATTTGTTGTAATTACATGTTGGTTTAATCTGAGTATATTTTGCTGAATTTCTTTTTTAACCATAATTAATATTTGTAAACATTTTTTGATTTAATGGTGAACACCCTCTTCTCTATAAACGTAATAGATTAGAAGAAGAATATATATAGAAAGTAACTATTGAAAATTTTGTCTATATATATACAGAGCAAATTAGAACAAAAATTGTTGTATATAAAAAAAAATGGAACAGAAATTTCTTGGGGCCTCCAAAGCAGTTCAGGCCCGTCCTATTACAGCGACAGGCTTGGCTGGTCAGGCCTCATGCATCATTTCTCATTCTAATTTTTCTTCCTCCGTAAAAATTTTAATAACATTTTATTCCTGGCCAAGAGAAGAAAGAATAAAACACCAAAAAAAAAAAA
>NW_010361562.1:0-490 GCF_000414095.1 Morus notabilis
AACGGATGTTTCAAGGCAATGAAATGTCCATATTTGCTAAGCGTGTCCAGAACCACCAAAATAGTATCGTATCCCTCCGAACGAGGCAATCCCTCTATAAAATTCATTGAAATATCCTCCCACACTCGTTCGGGAATGGGCAGAGGTTGTAATAGGCCACTAGGTCACATGCAACCACATATGAAATCACATCCTTTTTCATCCCGGACCAAAACCAGTCCGCTGCCAAGCGTCGGTAAGTCTTAAGAACTCCCGAATGGCCTCCAAGAACCCCATCATGGTACGAATGAAGTAGTTTAGGAATGAAAGGCGAACCCTGGGGAACCACCATTCTGCCCTCAAACATCAGCTGCCCCTGCTCAAAGGAAAATCCAGAGTACACGTCGGACTGGAGTTGTAAAGCTAAAATAATTTGGCTGAGCTTCTCGTCCTGCAACACCTAGCGCTGCAACTCTTGTGTATCCACAATGGAAGAGACCAATAGTGCACT
>NW_010361563.1:0-825 GCF_000414095.1 Morus notabilis
AGTACTGTAAATTAAACATATGACCTTTCAAGGTGAACCTTTTTTTTTTTTTTCCTTTCAGTTTTATCATGTTTCATTTACTTAAAAAAAAGTACACAAAGTTCAAATTAAAGCGACAACCTGGCTTCGGTTATCTGTTTTCCATTACAAACGATCAGTAAATAAAATAAGTACTATTTTAAGTTTTCATGTTTGAGAAAAAAAAAATGAAATTTGTTTGACTTTTCAGAATTTTGTTATCAATGCTAGACATCTGAAAGATTTTTTGCATATTGCACATGTACATATATATGAGGATTGTAAATTCTATATACATGTATATATATATATGAGGATTGTAAATTCTATATACATGTATATATATATGAGGATTGTAAATTCTATATACATGTATATATATATATATGACGATTTATTATGTTCTTAAAAATATTTTGTAGGCGGGCACAAACAATCTCAATACTAGTACTGCAAAAAGCCAGACGATAGTACTAGGAAATTGGGGAGGGCCTGGTGGTACTGGTTGGGATGATGGTTTCTATACTGGAATTCGAGAAATTGACCTTTCACATAAGGATGCTATTGGGTCCTTTAGTGTGATCTATGATGTGAATGGTACGCCTTTTCCAGGGCCTAAACATATTGTTCCTAGTTCCTACACAAAAGAGAAGGTTAGTTTATCTTTTAATTTTTTAATTTTATTAATTTAATGTTAAAGCACTACAAGTTAAAAATTTCAATATATATATATATATATATATAATGTTACAGATTGAACTACAATTTCCACAAGAGTTCATAGTGAGTGTGAGTGGGTACACTGGT
>NW_010361564.1:0-217 GCF_000414095.1 Morus notabilis
CGACTGGATGACGCATTAAATCCTCATCATTTGAACACCCACACTGGTGGCACGTCATATCTTTAGCAGTGTGATGAGAACCGTACAGGCGCTTCAACCGATCTACTAACAGGAAATAACATAGTACTTTCCACGGCACTTGTTTAGTACCCTTTGTCTTTTTTTTCTTCCAATAGGATGTTTTACATACGGGACACGTTTGTAGATCAGCGTTCTC
>NW_010361564.1:238-516 GCF_000414095.1 Morus notabilis
TGCAGACATGAATTGTTTCGTAACCCAGTCTAAGTTTACTCATGAGCTTCTTCGACTCATAATGAGAAGAAGGTAACTTCACATCCGGGAATGCATCTTTAAATAGATTTAACAGAGCATCCATGCACTCATTAGGCCACTTGTATAACACTTTTAATTGCATCAATTTCACTAAGAAATTTAAAGACGAATACTTAGTACAGCCCGGATAAAATCCCACCTGGAGCACAAAAATTGTAGATCCTTAAATTCAGCGTACTGTGCATCTTCTAGATCCA
>NW_010361565.1:0-1085 GCF_000414095.1 Morus notabilis
TACAAATTTGTTTTCATATAACTGCTTTTCTACATGCATGTCTCTTGTAGTGCACGTCCGTTGGTAATAAATTGGTTGGGCACAATATTTATAAGTCATACCTATTGGGATTTATTTCCGGAGATTGTTGGGATTTATTTCTCAATTTGTGTATTGATTCTAATCGTATTTGATTGGCATTATTTTGGGAATGTTTGGCTGGTTGATTGTGTTTAAAAATAGATGTGCACCTGGCTAGCTTTTTATGAAATGTCACTAAAAGATCTGGAAACTTATTTTAGTTTCTATTTTTGTAAGTCAACTATTGATTTAAAGATGAAAAATTGATTTGATTGATTCTTGATTGAGATTTGATAGCTGGATGATCTTCCTATGTCGCCTAAGAACGTGTCCAGGTTCGTTTATCAGTTTTGGGAAGATTTCATAATGAAAGGAGATTGATTCGTCTGGTTTTGAGAAAGTTGACCGTAACAACTATGTTGCGGTTATTGTTGCAACAAGGATCTGCAACAGATTTGGTTCAACGAATTAATTGAAGATGTATCAAGCTATTCACAGCTTGATTTTTTATTGAAAGTGCCCCTTAAGTCTTGATACGCCTTTTGATGAGTTTTTACTGGGTTGTGAGACAGGAGTGAGCTCTTGTATTCAAGAGAGATGATTTGAGTATTTTTCGGGAGAAAAACTTAGTTTGAGGGATTCCAATGTTCAAAAGTCGAGGGGATCTCGTTGTTCAAGTCCATTTGAGAAATTGTAAATTCATAGGCATCTTCTTAGAGAAGGAGTCTCGGGTAGATTAAGTCCAATTGAATTGTAAAAGAGTTCTTAGTGGATTGTTCATCATCTGGGCGTGGCCCCGCGGAGTAGGATGTTACCGAACCGCGACACCATTTCTCTCGTGTTCTTTTATTTTATGTTTCTGCATTATTCATATTATCTTATAAAGTTTTAAAAGACTCAAACCGGTACTAACAATACCAATTAACATTAATCCAGAATTAGTAGCTAGCGATGGAGTTTAATCTGTACAACCAATTGATCGTATAGAAGAATATTAAGTAGTACCTCTTCGTCAAGGCATACTC
>NW_010361566.1:0-781 GCF_000414095.1 Morus notabilis
GAGAGATTTTTACTGTAGTAAAAAAGTTAAATGTGATTATTTGTGAGAGTTTTTTACCGTAGCAAAACTCAAATTCTAAACTCGAATCAGCGAAATGAAAGAGACTTTAATCGTGATGAACAGTGTTCCATGCCTTCACTTTAGTATATTTATTACATGTGAGACAACTAATATTAGTTGTTTCTGACTCGATGAAGGAATAAAAAAAAAATAATAATGCCCCATGAGGATTTTCTGCGTCTTACACTGGCCCCCTAGTACTTAAACAGTAGTTATGCACAATATCAACTGTCAATATTTAAGTAAATATTGAGGTTTCGTCTGATCAGAACTAAATTAAAAGATAGTAAAAGATCAAAAATATTACTTTCTTAAATGGAAATAGACAGAAATGACCCATCATTTACTATTTTTAGCTTATTTCATACAACTTTTCTCAGCTTGATTAAGTAAAATACAACCACAAATCTACGCCTATCGACGCGCGAATCCTTGAGTGTTTGTGTTGAGTGAAAATATTTATTAATGTTGAAATAATATTTCACGCACAACATAATTTCACCTATCATAGGATTTAAGTAGTATAGGAGTTTATTATTTTTAGTTCGACCTATTCAAGATTATAAGAATAACCTCTCAATTACAATCCCTTGGTACAAGAGAAGACCTTTTGATTCCAGTTAAAACAGTAAATTCTATTTTATTGTGAATTTGAGAAATTTGGGTTGATTTAAAATTGCGGCTAAACTCAGTGAATTTTATCAAGTTGCCTACATACCCC
>NW_010361567.1:0-1057 GCF_000414095.1 Morus notabilis
GAATACATATTTGACAAACAAAGCGTGCATCTTTTTGTGTTTATTTTTTCTTTTTCTGATGCACAAATTATGTATATTAATATGTATCATTGTAAGAATATTTACTCGGCCAAAGTTATTAAATTATTTAAATTTCCAGATATTATCAGTACCCTCCCAAAATATTGGTCATAAGTAGTGTCCATATATATGCATGTGATAATTTAGGCCATTAAATTAAGAAGATGAAAATTAATGAATGTAAGAATTAGTTGAATGAAATTAATATGAAATTAGTGAATGTGCATATCTATCAGGTAGAGTACTCACAGACAAAAAAAAAAACCTAATCCCATATTTTAATAAATTTTTGCTTATTAAAAAAATCACATATTTACATTTTCTAGACATAAAACTTTTAATCTACATAAAGGGAAACAAAAGGAACATTTTGAAGCAAAATTTTGGTACACTTAACTATCTTTTAGGTTTAATTTATTAACGATATTAATTTAGTATTTGTCCATCCAACCAGTGTTCACCCACTTAGGATGGCACAACTTGTGGCTATGGAGTTTCGAACCTTAGAATGATGGAAAGATGAGTCCTAATAAAGGAAGAGGAGTCCTAATAAAGGCCTCCTCACCACTACATCACAACACTTAGTGGTTTGTAACTCAACTAGTTAACACGTCATAAGTAGTATTATTTACGTCTTTTAGTAACTTAGTAATCATGAAGTTGAACATCTACCACTGACCCTGGTTTCGCGTGAAGGATGATCTGCAAAACTCGCTTTTATATCATCTAAGATTCAATTCTTATTATCTGCTATGACGCTACAATTATGCCTCTCATTGGCCTGTTAAATACGGCTTGGGCAGATGCTAGTTGATGAAAGTATGAGTTAAGTTTTTTTTTTTTTTTTTTTTTTCCATTCCATTTGTGGTCTCAGATGATTGTCAAGTGATTGTTGTACAGAGGGTGTGAGGACAACATTACTGGTCCTCTTTTTTTTTTTTCATTTAGAAAAAAAAAAGAAGTTGAACATCATCTTATTACAAAATTCTACTTTCTT
>NW_010361568.1:0-1366 GCF_000414095.1 Morus notabilis
GAACCGAGTCTTCCGACCGTATTTGGACCAGTTTGTGATTGTCTGCATCAACGACATTCTGATATACTCAAAGACCTGATTGGTAGAAGGGAAAATTTGGTTGAGGGAGAGAATTTGATGAGGGCGTTTTGTACTGCACGCGCTTGCGATGCACGTGGCTCGTATTTTATTCTTTCGGTCATCATTGTTATCATCATCGTCGTCGTCATCCTCATCACCATCTTCATCATTATTATTCCTGTTATTTTGCATTTTTGGTGCATCAGCTAATCTTGTATTTTTAGTACAATTCATTAGACATGCCAAAGGTATTACATACAGTTGTTAAAAATATCCAGTACAAACTTGTATATGTCCAAGTGTATACCTAATCAACAATAATTTCAAGGTTTAGATATGTAATAGGGATTGTTCCGAACATGGGTAATGATATGGTAGATTAATTAGTTTTCTCATATAGAGTTAAGATTGGCTTCAGGCATATATAATTGTGAATTTCCTACTTGACAAACCAATAGAAGAAATTAGGTATATATCATTGTTTTTAAGCCAATCACCTACCCTTTCCTATTATATATATAATTTATATGTATGTATATACATTTGTATACGATATATCCAATTCATGCCACACACTAGCCTGCATCACAAATATGTGCAATTTCAATTACTATTGTTCACGGTACTCCACGTGTTATATAATATAGTATGATTTTTCGTACTCATGAAAGGGTTTCTTGGTGGGGGAGTACTTATCTATATATTTTTCATAGCATAAAGAATACCCGTGTTAATGATCTAGTCATCCAGATGATGAGAACAAAACGGCTTTATTATGTTCTATTGTACTTTCAAAAACCAAAGATGGCTTTGCCACATCTTACGTCAAAATTTGGCTGCTAATATAGAAGAATGAATATTATACAAATGCCTTGTGTTGTCCTTGCACTTAAATGGAATATGCCGACCCATTAGCACAAGAGCACGATACGATACGACTTGTTAATTGGTGGGTTGTGCTGAGCACAGCTTGATCGTATGGACTACGAGTCTTGTCGGGCATAAGTATTGACATAAGGTATAGCATATGGCACGCCATACTAAACATAACATATTTAACATTACTTATACCTTTTTATTTTTTTTCTTTAATTTACAAAGAATCTACATCTACAATACTCAATATATGAAAATTGTGTTATTTATAGATTAGAGTTTCAGTCTTGCTAATTGCTATAAAAGAATAGAATAATTTCAAAATAAAATTAATTATATTTCAATAAATTAGAGTTCAAATTTATTTCTATACATTTTTTATTATGTGTATGCAAATCATTCTCACAACAAACTCAAAATAGTCCCTTCA
>NW_010361569.1:0-843 GCF_000414095.1 Morus notabilis
AAAAAACAACGACCCTAACCGCTTCTCTCGTTAGATTCGCGGAGTTTTTCGCTAATCTTATGTTTAAAAATTAAAATATATATATTTATCTGTGTTTTCTTTTTCAATACAAGAAATTAAAAAAGAAGAAGAAAGAAATCATAGTTTTAGATGTATTAGTGGACAAAACACGAGTTTAAAGTAAATTATTTCTATAACGACATTATTAGCCGTAATTTCTCTTTAAAAGATAAATTCAATGGCCGGAAAAAGAGTAGTTTAGTTCAAGCAGTTTTAAGATCAGAGAAGATTACGAATGAAAAGAAGAATAACAAAAAGCTATGAATAGTATACGGAGTGCACAAAGGGAGAAATATATAAATATATAAATATATAATATGCATGTATGGAAAAATCTTTTTTCAGGTAATTGAAAAAGTGAAAAGAGATTATGATTAGCATGCAAAAATGAGAGCAAATTATCTTACCGAGGGAGGGGTACGGACGTCTAAGAGGAAATGAGCTTGTAGGGAACGGAGTGCTTGGCTGTCGAGAAACGAGCGAGAAAACGGAAAGAAAATGAGAATGATGAAAGTGTAAATGAGAGAGAGAGAGAGAGAGAGAGAGCAAAAGTAGAAGAGGGAGAGGGAGAGAAGGGTGGTGGTGAGGTGGGTTATTTATAGAATGTAAAACCATTACATTATGAGTTAATGACTTTCTCAAAATTTTACCCAACACTTTTTAGAGAGTTTTGCGACCAAAATAGGCCCCCAACCCCAGTTAAGGACAACTGTTTTGTGTACTTTTTTCTGTATGTCTCTTTACCGGTAGTATTAATTTATAACTATTACATTTAGTTAAAAT
>NW_010361570.1:0-813 GCF_000414095.1 Morus notabilis
CCAGTTCTTCTTTAGTACACTTATAGCAGTAATAACATTTCTTGAGACTAAAACACAATTTTTGTCAAAATTTTAGATCAGGAAATTTTATTAATAGGGCAAGAAAATCAAATGTAAGCAATAGTAATAAAGTATAAATAACAGATTTTTACAGTTAGCATAGCCAATCAATGCGTGCAATATAAATAAGAGGAAATTAAAAATTATGTACAAAAATTATTGATAATACCTCAAACACTTAAGGGCCCGTTCACTTCGCTGATTTGAGTTTGTAATTCGAGTTGACATGTGATTTTGTGTGAGAGCTTTTTACTGTAGCAAAAAAGTTAGATGTGACTGTTTCTGAGAGCTTTTTACTGTAGCAAAACTCGAATTCTAAACTCGAATTGACGAAATGAACGGGGCCTAACTCTCCTATCTTGGTTTCCCAAGCCCAAAACAATTCCCAGAACTCTACAAATCAGACATTCCCTTACTAACAACTAATCCCTCCCTTTTATACTACTAGCTTTCCTCTAACCACTACTAACAATCTACTAATGCCCTCCCCCAACTAACGGTTCCTAACAAATTTACTAGATCTTTTGTTTTTTGGTCATCAAATCAATACACAAATAAAAGAAACAAAGAAAAGAAATACACTAACCAAGAACAAATAAAAGAATAAAAGGATGAATATTGTCATGAAGTGATCTAAATAAAAGAGCGACATTTGTGTTTTTTGCGTCTCAGGAATTTTTGTGTCAAATAGTAACAACAGGATGGGGAAGCGAAATTTCAGCAATAAGAGAATAAAGCAGTTTTTTTTTTTTT
>NW_010361571.1:0-1339 GCF_000414095.1 Morus notabilis
ATTTTATTACAGTTAAAAATTTTTATAAAAAATTATATTTAATTTTTTTTACTATAATAAAATTTTTTATATAAAATCACATATCAATTTCAATTAAAAATTTAAATTCTGTAAACTAAACATGCCTCAATTTTGCTGAATAAAAAGGCAAAAGCTGTATTAATTCACACAGACCACAGTGAAAAGGGGATCATTCCAAGAGTTAAACAAGTTTTCCATATAGTATAGAAAGTGATTTAAAAAAATCATACTATTCAATGTGCATTCCAGCTGGACAATTTTCATATTCTTAAACCGAAGTACTGTTACATTTTGTTTTTTTTGCTAAATAAAAGTACTGTTACATGGATGCCTATGTTCTGTTTTTTCTTTTCTAACTAGTGACGACAATTAAAAGCGTGCTTACTAAATCGTAAAAATTGTTAATGGTTTTGTAATGATATTATGAAGGAAAAATAAAGTGATAACAATTAAGATTATTGATTAATTTTTTCAAGTGTTTATTTAACTATTATATGATATATTAAGAAATAATAACATTTTTATTATAATATTTATTAAAATTAGGAAATAACAATATTATTAATGTAATCAATAAAAGGTCTTTTTACACAATTAAATGATCAAGGATTTTAAGTATGGATAAGTAAATTTGACATTTATTCTTTTAAATGAAAGGATTGACATTCCATTTTCACATTCTTTTTAGTATGTGGGTCAGTAAACACCTTATTATATAAGAAATAGAATCATTATTCACTTTCCTTTTCCTTTCGTTGCAAAATAAATGCATAGGGGATTTTTTTAGTTGTTTTTAAGAAGTTACAGTATGTGAGGGTGTTTGGTAAATTCTTTTTTATTTAACAAATTCTAAAAACTGTTGCCAAACAACAAAATTTGAAAATCAGGTCATGAATGCTTTTTACATAACTGCTTCTGCTATCATTGTTAAAATTTCCTAAAATAATCTTAATAATAAAACTTAATTATCTATCTATCAATTTTTTATACCTAATTTAAAAAATATACACTCTTAAATATGTATTTAAAAATTAAAAATATTTAATAAACATACTACGTTAAATGTTTAAAAATAACAACAATAAATTATAAATATTATTAAACATTTTAAATGTTAATTTAAAATCGCATTTTTTTAGTATTTGGCGTACAATATTATGAAATTGACCTCGAAATTAGAAATAAAATTATCTATAAATATATATGCTAAAGTATATCTATTTTAATCATTATATATTTTTACAATAATTTTATACATAATTTACCAAACACTTAAATTTTTACTTCTAGTATTCATAGCAGTTTTGAAAAAAAAAAA
>NW_010361572.1:0-577 GCF_000414095.1 Morus notabilis
AGGAAAGAAATCAGAGAACTGTGACTGAAAACGGCCATAACTTTTTATCAAGATATCCTTACTGTGCCTATAATATACCAAATTGAACCTTTTTTCAAGCTCTACAATCATAATAGGGTATAGCCCGCCAACCTAATTTTCAGGCCAAAATTCACTTGTTTCATCAGTTTGGGCGGAAAAAAATTGAAGCACTGTGACTGAAAACGGCCAAAACTTTTTATCTAGATATCGTTACTGTGCCTATAATATTCCAAATCTAATCACTTTTCCAGCTCTACAATCATGGAAGGCCATAACCCGCGAACCTAGTTTTTCGGGCAAAAATTCTCTTGGTTTCATCAGTTTCAGAAGAAAAAAATCGGAGAACTGTAACTGAAAACGGCCATAACGTTTTTGTCTAGATATCGTTATAGGGCCTATAAAATACCAAATTGAATCTATTTTTGAGCTCTACAATCACGGCAGGACGTAGCCTGCCAACCCAATTTTTCGGGCCAAATTTCACTTGTTTTCATCGGTTTCGGAGGAAAAAAAATCAGAGAACAGTGACAGAAAACGGCCATAACTTTTTATCTAC
>NW_010361573.1:0-2230 GCF_000414095.1 Morus notabilis
TATTTAAGACGAATTAGTATCTGAAAAAGTAGCCGTCCACTGAAGTTAAGGAAATTGTGTATCATTTTTTTTTTTTTTTGTTGCAAGATTGACTTTATTTTTGAAGTGGTTCTGTAACCAATTTTTCGACCCATCAATGAAGCACTACTCTTTCTTTAATCTTTTCATGGTTTCCATGGTTTGCACATCCTTTATTTGAAACTGAAATAGAAAACACATTATAATATGTGCGAGGGAGTTTTGCTTACAACAACTGCCGTTCTCAACAAAGGCTGGAACTAACGTCATGGGAAGTTGAAGAACAAGTTTAGCCCTGTTTGTTTTACTAATTTAGTTCAGTTTGAACAATAAGTATAATTTAAACTTGTATTTAGTAAGTATACAATTTAAATTATATTTTTCATTTAAACTGAGTTAAACGGCCCAACTTAAAGTTTAGCTCACCCCTCAAGTTCAACCGTTCAAACCATTTTTTAACAGTAAAAAGTGCTCATTATCTGCTTTTCCCACTTATCAAATACAAATTCAAATTTTATTTCCTGTTCAAATTAAATCTTTAACTACATATCTAATCGTCAATTCAAACTACAATTTAAACTACACAGTTTAAATTTTTTTGTTCAAATTAAAAAATTTAAACTAATAAAATTTAAACCAGCGAATCAAACGAGGCTTAATAAGCATTCCCAACTACAGTATACAAAAATAATACGGGAAAGTTACTACTTTTTCCTTCTTTTTTTTTTTTTTTTTTTTTTTGGCTATGGCCTATGACCACAAGATTGACTTTATTTCTCAGTGGTTCTTTCACAAATTTTAAAGTTAGGCGTGAACAAATTGTTTTGTAGGTATTTGGCACATGTGGTCTCAACTTCTTTAGTAAGTGACAACTTAGGGCTTGTTCTTTTAGAGTGTGATTTGAGTGTAATTTTTGAATTGAATTTGAGTTATAACTTGAGTTGAAGTTGTAACTTGAATAAAATTGAGTAAAATTGAATAAAGTTGAAACTTAAAAGAACGTGAACTTGAATAAAGCTGTAACTTGAGTTTAAACTTTTTCTGAGTTTTATTGTAAAAGAACAACCCCTTAATTTTTAATATTTTTTTTATTAACTGACCCTCAATCTCTTTAAATAGGTGACAAGTTAGTCATTTCCATCAAGATCCATTTAAATCCCAACGGGAAAAGCCCACATGACCCTCCATGTGTCCTCTATTTACAGCGGAATGATGAAATTGCCCTGAGGTTAAGAATTATGGCAAACCCACGTTGATCCCTAAACTATTTAGTAGGGGCCAATTCAGTGTCCAATCTATTTATATGGTGACACGTTGGTCCTCAATCTAACAGTTTGATCCCTAATAGCACACATTTCAGGTTCTTCAACACAAAAGCTATTTTAGATGGCCCAATATGTTATAGAAGAGGCCGGCTAAATTAAAAAAAAAAAAATTACATTACATTCCCACAAATGTTTCACAATTTCAAGTTACAAACAAGGTGGGTATTCTCCATTTCCTCAAGTTGAGCCTCCAAATTATTAACCCTTCTCAACAACCTAAGTATGATCATCTTTGATCTTCTACACATAGATGGGTCTTTCCACACAAAATAGTCACAAGGCCGACATCCATCACGCTAGAAAAGAGTAGAGAAGAAAGGAAATTTAAACACAAATAAAAAATTTCAGATTCTGAACAACCGAATAACCCAAAATCAAAGTTTACCTCATATAAATGGCACCCATAAAATCTGCGCCCAAGGTTGAAGTCCGTCCAAGAAGTCATCATCTTCTTGTGTTTCTGAATCTTACAATCACACAATGAAGTTTCTTCCATTGCAGCCCCAATATAAAAAAAAAAAATTAAGAACCCTAGATTTTTTACACTTATAGAGCAATTACTCCCAACTTCAACCTCAAATTCTCTTTCTTCTACCGTATAAACTACCCCCAAATCAACCAAAGATGTGTTTTTACACATAAACTCCAAGTTAAGGAGTCACGTGAGCGTCTCCCGTTAAGATTTAGACGGATCTTGACGAAAAGAACTAACTTGTCACCTGTTTAAAAAGGTTGGGGGTCGTTCAATTAAAAAAAAAATTAGGGACCAAGTTGTCACATACTAAAAAGGTTAGAGACCATCCATGCCAATTACCCTTGTTGGTACCATCAATGAAGCACCACTTAATATTTCATCCACTTTTTTTTTTTTTTTTTTTTTTGGTTGA
>NW_010361574.1:0-873 GCF_000414095.1 Morus notabilis
TGTCCATCCAAACACAAACTCAAATTAGAGTCCCAAATCAAATCATATTAAAATGCACCTTAACTGAAATCAAGATCTGAACTCAAATCACTCTAACTCAAAAAATGTAAACGAACAAGCCGTAATTCTAGTTCCCAAAAGAATCTGAAAATGGTTTGTAATCACAAAAATCACGGAGCAAAAAAGGTTGAGAGCAAGTTAAGGTACTAAAGAAGAAGTGAAGAGAAGATGGAAAACCCCTACTCAAGTGTTATAATAGCGCTTGTTGTGTTCTTAGCCGTGTATGCACAAGAGGCCTACGATCTTAGCAATTTGGAAATGAATTGGAACAATATCTTCTCTTGTTAACTCATTCTGAGCAATGGCCAGAGATGGGTCTCCCCAACATTAGACAGCCTAGGCGGTTGCAATCCCCAACAAAAATCGACAGGCGCGGGTTATGACTTCAGCGTGGGAAAGAGATGCGTCCATGAAAGTTCGCAACAAAGGAAACGAGGAATTTTCGCCTCAGTGTAAGCTTGTTACAACTACCTGCAGGCCAACATCATAGACAATTGCTATGCCGAGTTTCAGTGCAATTAAAATATGCTGTCTACATACAAGAGTTTTAGAACATTTTGTATTCAACACCACTATAATCTGATTATGTGCCCCCAATTTATCAATTATTAAATTGCACAGGGAAAAAAATGATCAGTTATTTTGCTAACATGCTTTTGGTACTTTGATTAGCTAGGTTTTAATTCTTTTAATATCTTTCATCTTGTGTTTTTAATGAAACACTAGTATATGTGGTTTCTTTTTCAATTGAAGCTCCTTATAAGTCATGAATGACTGAGTTTTTAATGAACGAAAAAGTGCATACATGTTTCC
>NW_010361575.1:0-544 GCF_000414095.1 Morus notabilis
AAGATAAAAATATTTTTATTTTTATTTTTTAAAATTTTTTACACCAAACGTATTTTATGTTTTTATTTTTATTTTTTAGTCTCCAAAAACGTAAAAAAATAAAATGAAAACAGAAATAAACGGGCCAACGTTTTCTTCCTTTTCATTTATCCAATATTAGTATGACGTCATCTTTGATTCACATATAATTATTTTGTGGGCAAGCTAATTATCATCAACGTCTCACTCTTATCAATGATGTCAACATGATAAGCATGCGCTTCTCAGTTTCATGCATAAGAATAAGCCATAACGGGGAAAAATAAAATAAATAAAGCACCTAGAGAAGCATCTCATTACGTCACGTAAATTTGATATGTACCAAAACATTACGGTCTTGTTTTGTTACTTACATTGTATCTGCACAAATTTAGCACATCACCCCCACCTAATCCCTAGAATCATAATCACACTTGAAAAAAAAAATGACAATGAAGTATGACAAGACAAATTTACCGCATGAGTTCGAAGAAAGAAAAACAGAACAAATGGAAAGTTACGAGAA
>NW_010361576.1:0-1006 GCF_000414095.1 Morus notabilis
TTTATTTAATTAAAAATAGTATTAATTATGAGTAAAATATAAAAATTTAGATTTATACACTTTAAAAAAATGTTTCTCTTATTTTTCTTTTCCGATCATGACTAAAAGGATCTTTATGAGGTGCTAACTTTTTATAGATTTTGTTTTACCTCCTTCAAGTTAAAAATAAAAAAGAATTAAAATAAAATCTACCGTTTTTTGGATATATATGTGAAACATTGTTCCATTTTTCTTTTGGTAACATTTGGCTTTTCTAATACTAACATTTTATTAAAATTTTAATTGGTAGGAGAAAAGAACATGATTAAATTGTTCCTAAAGAACATGATTAAATTGGTACTACATTTTAATTTCTAAAAATCGGTTCATAGTCACGAACTTTCCCATTGACGAAAAAAAGAAAAGAAAAAAGTGGTCACATTGTAAACGTCAAGGGATATAGATTGTCTTACAAAACAAAACATATATAAATATATGAAATGTTTTAACTACAGCACCGGGCCAAACAGGTAGTGCAACTCCTTTCGTAATCTAATGATGTTCGGATTGGATTGGGACAGTACAGGGTGAGTTGAGTAGTCAGTTTCAACATTCAAAGAATCAAAGACTCAAAATTTAATATAACATTAAACATGAAGCAAAATAGTCCATCTAACATCAAACATAAAACAAATATAAATTAGTCTACACTCATAAATTAGTTTTAACATAAAGTAAACATAGAGGCTTAATTCAAACACGAAAAAACTAAAGAGTATAAATGAATTGTCTGTCTAGAGTTGGATATTAGAGTAGATAAATTAGAGTGTGGATTGGATTGAGGTATGCGGGTCATTATAGTTCCAATTCATACTTCACCCTAAAATTTCAGGCCAAACATTAAATAAGCAGCAAAAAAAAACTTTAATACTAGAAATTATATTTTTTAAGTTGGGTTGAAAAGGGGTGAGTTGAACCTGCAGATTTTACAAGTTTAAGAATAGCCCTAAATAAAATTTAGTATGTG
>NW_010361577.1:0-2234 GCF_000414095.1 Morus notabilis
CCCCATTTCGACACCAAAAGTTGTCACCGTTCCCGTGGTAGTTGTAGGGCTCGAAGAGAGCTTGATCTAACAGATGATGAGCCCCGTTTTGACACCAAAAGTTTTCACCGTAAATGTGGCAGTTGTAGATCATGAAGTGAGCTTTGATCTAACGGCAGATGGGCCCCGTTACGACACCAAAAGTTGTTGCCATTCCCGTGGCTATTGTAGAGCGCAAAGAGAGCTTCGATCTAACGGGTGATGCCGTTATGATGCGCAAAGAGAGCTTCGATCTAACGGATGATGGGCCTTGTTACGACTACGAAAGTTGTCACCGTTGTAGATCGTGAAGAGAGCTTCGATCTAACGACTGATGGGCCCCGTTACGACAACAAAAGTTGTCATCATTCCCGTGGCGGTGGTAGAACGCGATGAGAGCTACGATATAATGGATGATGGGCCCCGTTACGACACCAAAAGATGTCGCCGTTCTCGTGGCGGTTCTAGAGCGTGAATAAAGATTAGATCTAACGGTTGATGGGCCCTGTTACGCACCAAAAGTTTTGAGCGTTCCTATGGCCGTAGTAGATTGCGAAGAGAGCTTCAATCTAACGGCTAATGGGGCCCGTTACGACACCAAAAGTTGTCACTATTTTCGTGGCAGTTGTAGAGGGTGAAGAGAGCTTTGATCAGACGGATTATGGGCCTCGTTACGACACCAAGAGTTTTCACTGTTCCTATGCCAGTCATAGATCGGTATCAGAGCTTCGATCTAACAGCTGATGGGCCCCGTTACGAGACCAAAAGTTCTCACCGTTCCGGTGGCAGTTGTAGATCACGAAGAGACGTTCTCACCATTCCGGTGGCAGTTGTAGATTACTAAGATTGCTTTGACCTAACGGCTGTTGGGCCCCGTTATGACCAAAAGTTGTCACCGTTCTCGTGGTGGATTTAGAGTGCGAAGAGAGCTTCGATCTGACGAATTATGGGCCTCGTTACGACAAAAAAAGTTGTCGCCGTTCCCATGGCCTTTGTAGAGTGCGAATGGGGCCCGTTACGACAACAAAAGTTGTCACTATTTTCGTGGCAGTTGTAGAGGGGGAAGAGAGCTTTGATCAGACGGATTATGGGCCTCGTTACGACACCAAGAGTTTTCACTGTTCCTATGCCAGTCATAGATCGGTATCAGAGCTTCGATCTAACAGCTGATGGGCCCCGTTACGAGACCAAAAGTTCTCGCCGTTCCGGTGGCAGTTGTAGATCACGAAGAGACGTTCTCGCCGTTCCGGTGGCAGTTGTAGATTACTAAGATTGCTTTGACCTAACGGCTGTTGGGCCCCGTTATGACCAAAAGTTGTCACCGTTCCCGTGGTGGATTTAGAGTGCGAAGAGAGCTTCGATCTGACGAATTATGGGCCTCGTTACGACAAAAAAAGCTGTCGCCGTTCCCATGGCCTTTGTAGAATGCGAAGAGAGCTTCGATCTAACGAATTATGGGCCCCGTTATGGCACCAAAAGTTGTCACCATTCCCGTGGCAGTCGTAGATCACGAAGAGAGCTTCGATCTAACGGCTGATGGGCCCCGTTACGACACCAACAGTTGTTGCCATTCCTGTGGTGGTTGTAGGGGGCGAACGGAGCTTTGATCTAACGGCTGATGGGCCCCGTTACGACACCAACAGTTGTTGCCATTCCTGTGGTGGTTGTAGGGGGCGAACGGAGCTTTGATCTAACGGCTGATGGGCCCCGTTACGACACCAACAGTTGTTGCCATTCCTGTGGTGGTTGTAGGGGGCGAACGGAGCTTTGATCTAACGGCTGATGGGCCCCGTTACGACACCAACAGTTGTTGCCATTCCTGTGGTGGTTGTAGGGGGCGAACGGAGCTTTGATCTAACGGCTGATGGGCCCCGTTACGACACCAACAGTTGTTGCCATTCCTGTGGTGGTTGTAGGGGGCGAACGGAGCTTTGATCTAACGGCTGATGGGCCCCGTTACGACACCAACAGTTGTTGCCATTCCTGTGGTGGTTGTAGGGGGCGAACGGAGCTTTGATCTAACGGCTGATGGGCCCCGTTACGACACCAACAGTTGTTGCCATTCCTGTGGTGGTTGTAGGGGGCGAACGGAGCTTTGATCTAACGGCTGATGGGCCCCGTTACGACACCAAAAGTTTCACCGTTCTCGTGGCAATTCTAGATCACAAAGAGAGCTACGATCAAACAGCTGATGGGCCCCATTTCAATACCAAAAG
>NW_010361578.1:0-3247 GCF_000414095.1 Morus notabilis
TTTTAATTCGAGTTGAGATATGACTTTATGTGAGAGTTTTTTACTGTAACAAAAAAGTTAAATGTGGTTGTTCTTGAGAACTTTTTATTGTAATAAAACTCAAATTTTAAACTCAAATCAGTAAAATGAACGGGACATTTATTTGTTTCCCCACTTAAAGAAAGCAAAGCACAGTGAAAAGACAAAAAAATTCCCTTTCTATCATCCATCATGGAATTGGCATTAGTTGATATATTGGCTTTCGCACTTAGCATATCCTCTAACTTTTTTCTAAGGAAAATTAAAGTAAATAATAGATTTTTAAAACTAAATTTAGTACATACAAATTTGAATACTATTTGAAATAAATAATAGTCTAATGCATAAATGTGTCCTTTACAATTGATAAAAAATAATTTATGTGGTAAAAAATTTTTATTTCTAAGGGAAAAAATATCTTTTCAATAATAGTAAAAATAATCGTAAATGAAAAATTTTCGCAGTAAACTGTTATTTATTTACTTCAAATAATTTTTAAATCTGCTATTTACTTAATTTAGTTTTATAAGTATATTGTTTACTATATTCCCTCCCTCATTTTAATTAGGTTGCTTTCCAAACATAATTTCATTAAAAAATAAATCCCCACCCCAAGTTTAAAAAAAAATCAATAAAAAAGTTAATCCGCAGTTTATGTCTCATTCACTTCGTTGATTCGAGTTTAGATGTGATTTTATGTGAGAGTTTTTTACTGTAGTAAAAAAGTTAGATGTGACTGTTTCTGAGAACTTTTTACTGTTAGAAAACTCAAATTTTAAACTCAAATCGGTGAAATGAACGATTTATCAGACCAAATGAAATTTTATAAGAATATATTCTTATATGGACAACAAAGAACGTCAAAATCTTAATGGGCCACTTTGAAATAACATATCGATTATTGAACAACTAAATCCTACGGCTACGGGGATAGTTTTTTTCGTACACAACTTAACAACTTAAGAAAAGTCAAAAGTCTATGGAATAAATGCACGATGCAAAGGTTAGTATCACTGTCACAAGTGAACACTCACTGTTAGATGATACTCCTATTTATGTTATATAACTTGCTAATTATCCTGACGTTGTAGCGAGAAATATTATTATATTATAAAAAAGTTAATTATCCTGACGTTGTTAATGGAAGCAAAATCAAATAATAACACAACGAGATATGCAAAATAAACCAAGGTTTAGGTACATATTGAATTCGAGTTTACAAAGGAGCAAATTTGATCTGCTTTGAAATCCCCAAAACACGAGGACGACTTAGCTTCAATGAGGTGCCGGCGACGACAATGGTAGGGGAATGAGCTTTGACGTCACCAATGGAAAACACTAGGTCGCTCCCTTCTCCTTCTACATCGACCTAGGATGGTTGCCCAAGGAGGTCGTCGAACCAATCGGTTCCCCACAAATTTATCCGTTTCGAATGAGGACCAAAACAGTGAAGATGAGGGGCAAAATTTGGGGCTACGGTTTCTCAATCTCAGATTTGGGGAAAATAGAAACTCACTGGTTTTGAGGGTATGGCCGCGGGTGGTTTTAAGCATGAAGGACTATAAGAGGGTTGTCGGTGGTCAATTAATGCTCTGTAAATCAGGAATCTGGCAGAGAACCATGTGATCGGTGTACACAGCAGCAATGGAAGAGAGAGCTGTGAAGCAGGAAACGGTCAGGAATCGCGACTGTTGGCACACGCGAAGGAACATGTACTGTAGCAGAGTAGTGGAGTAAACTCGAATTGATGGGGGAGGATAAACTCGAGAATGGGTAGTTGACTCGAATAAATTTTCGTGTGTGGGTTCGAGTGCACAAATGGCGAACATTAACTTCGCCCAAGTTATTCACTCGAGTACCTACTTCCTGACTGAGTTAAGGCAACCGAACACAGTTCAAATTTTCCCTTCAACTCAAGTTTCTAAACTCAAACTCAAGTTAATGAACAATATTTTTCTATTCTTAAAAATGCCAAAATATTTTCGTTTTAATTCTTATTTAGATGATTTTTTTATGTATTCACAACGAAGAGATGAATACCTCACCCATATACCCTATTAAAATTTTTCATCACTATTGATTTTTATTAAAATACTATCCAAATACAAATTCAAGTTTTGACCCAGCTAATCACAAACTCAAATAGATTCTCAATTCAAACCATAACTCAAAATGTGCACATCTAAACACAAACTCAAATTAGAGCCTCAACTCAAGCCATACTCAAATACACCTTAACTCAAATCAAGATCTAAACTCAAATCACTCTAACTTAAAAATTGCAAATGAACAAGTTATTAAAGTGTTGTTTGCTATTTGGCGAACAATGTTGTGCTGGACTCACCTTTTATTAGATTATAGTGTTTAACACTGGTAGTGTCCTTTAATATTTTTTTTATTGGACCCAAGCAATATTATAAAGCACCGGTGGTTAACACCACTATCTAATAAAAAGTAGATCCAAAGTATAAGGTCTATAAATATGGCTCACTTTCTATTATATGGTGATACTTATCACCAGTAGTGTTTTTAAAATTTTTTCTATTTGGCCCGAGTCTTAAAACTCATAACCCACTTGGCTCCTTTGCAACGTGCTAACGTGGCAATTATTTGTTGAGGTGTGTTGATTGTGAGATGCGGCGGAGGTCCTTTGTTATGTGGTAAATGGGTTTTTTTTTTTTTTTTAAAGTTGAATTCAAATTGTTCCTGTTACTGTATTTTTTCTTATAATTTTTTTTTTTAACTCAAATTTTCGAATCAAACTAGTGAAATGGACGAAAAATCTAAAATCAAAACCATCAATGAAGAGCATCACCTTTTACTTCATATGCTAAGTTCTATAGAGCATGGCTACAACTAAGGTGACGACGATCACCAAGGATCGATCATCTCGAATTGAGAATGGTATAATTGCTACCGAAACTATGCTCGAAGCAGAGGCTTTACGCTGAGTTTGTCTTTGATCATCTAAAAGATTATGCTTTCATGGGTCTCTAAGCTGTAGCAGAGATCAATGTATGTGACATCAAAACAATTGGAGCCAATCATGATATCATACAGCTAAAAGAAGAGATTCATGACCTGAAGTCTAAAAGCTATAGTAGCTAGAGTAAAAAAGAAAAAGGTGTCTAGTTGTCATATTTATTGAAATTGTACCTTAAAAAAAAACTTGTAAGATTATTACTAGTTACTATCCTCGATTTGTAAATGTGTACTTACAATAAATAAA
>NW_010361579.1:0-986 GCF_000414095.1 Morus notabilis
TTGAATATTATTGACGTCCAAGATTCAATTCACAATTTAATGTTTCCTAGCACATAGCTTCTCTATCCGAAACATCACTATGATCAATTCCCAAATTGAATAAATGAAAAGCCCTAAGAACAATAGAACACACTCTTCACGGAAAAATAATCAATTGCAACTCATTCAAATTGAAACTTAGAAATCATAGGTTCGGATCAATCAATCTCTAACTAAAAGTATTAAGCCATAATGAAATTAAATAAACGAAGCTAAATTAAATAAAACAAAGAGAATTCCAAGAGACATCACCATGCTCTTCACGAAAGAAGAAAAGAAGAAACAAGGGTAAATCCCAATGGCCGAACTTTACAAATTATTTCTCCACCAGGAATCAGCCACTCCCAGCAATAATCCCTCTGGGCCAACTCTAAAACTCTCGCCGAATCCCCCTTGAAAAGCCCTCGGTTAAACTCCTTTTTCCCCCCTTTCTCCCTGCGGAAAATCCCAGCAACAACCCCTCTAGAATATCCCTGAAAAACTCTCTGGAATCTCTCCCCAGAAACCCCCTGGAATATCCCGGATCTTCCTCTCGTTTTCATTTTCAAACTCTCCCTCGAGATAGGGTTTTCTCCACAGAAATTGCAACTCTCTATCCTCTCCAATTCCAGCGTGCAACCAGAGGAAGTAATACCATATGGCTGGGAGCTGAAACACACTGTCGTTTGGCTGGAATTAATCTCCTCCTCCGTGTGTGGGCTTAATTGCTGGATTATTATCCTCCATGTGTGGGCTTAATGGGCTGGAATTTGGGCCTTTACTTTTTGGGCTTTTAAGGGTAATCTGTGGTAGATTATCATACTTGCATTCATCCTGCAAAATTAGATTAAGAAGACATCAATTTGTCAACAAAATACCTTAAAACTAGCTAATATTAAACTTGCAAAAGCTTAATAAATCGATATAAAACCAACTCATCAGTCACCCTTCCCGGGGCGGTTGTAGAG
>NW_010361580.1:0-205 GCF_000414095.1 Morus notabilis
CACCAAAAGTTTTCGCCGAAAACGTGGCAGTTGTAGATCGTGAAGAGATACAAGCGCCACGGGAACAGTGACATCTTTTGCTGTCGTAACGGGGCCCATCATCCGTCATATCCAAGCTCTCTTCGTGCTCTACAACTGCCATGGGAACGGGGACAACCTTTGGTGTCGTAAAGGGGCAGGCCCTTCAGACGTTATATCGAAGCTC
>NW_010361580.1:310-556 GCF_000414095.1 Morus notabilis
GGGCGCCAAATTTTGGTGTCGTAACGGGGCCCATCAGCCGTTAGATCGAAGCTCTCTTCGCGATCTATAACTGGCACAGGAACGGCGACAACTTTTTATGTCGTAACGGGTCCCATAATCTGTCAGATCAAAGCTCTCTTCCCCCTCTACAACCACTCTGAATTTAGCAACCACTTTTTGTGTCATAACGGGGCCATCCCATTAGAGGTTATATCGAAGCTCTCTTCGCGCTCTACCACCGCCACC
>NW_010361581.1:0-519 GCF_000414095.1 Morus notabilis
CTGACTTCCGGGGTCCTGCAAGATTACCCAAAAAAAAAAAAAAAAAAAAAGAGGTATTAATCTCCATAATTTGCCTATAGCTTTTTCTATCTCTAATGTTGAATAAAAATGTCATATATTCGCCAACTGAGGATCCATCTTTTTCTATATAACAATGTTATGCATTGTGATCATTTTTATTGATTTTTGTTCAATCCTTTATTTGTATGCCAATAATAAATAGAGGTTACTGTCACAATAGATGAATTTCAATATTTTGTTTTTCACATTACAATGTCTAAGCAATATGAAAACTATATATGAGGACTATTTATAGCTTCTTTACTAGTAAAATTTGTTAAATTAACCAAATGAAATTGGCAAAATGACATTTTCTATTTTTATAAAAATGACCACTCGATTGTTCTTTGTTAATATATTTCAATCATTAAAATTTTTTCATTTAAATGTACGTAAGTCCCAATGTGATGTATATGAATTGAGTCATTTGTAAAAAGGACAATTTACGAAATGACTACG
>NW_010361582.1:0-580 GCF_000414095.1 Morus notabilis
AACTAAATAAATTACCAAAAACAGTAAATAAATAGGCACATAAATTAGTCGGTATCGTAGTTCGGGGAGCACCTATATCCGTGAGCCAGACTCAGATATTGAATCATTTATTAATTATCAATGATTACAAATACTAATCAGACTTATACAATTAATGACTCCCTCTTTAAAATTTATCGCCGCCGTGTAGAATCAACTAGATAGCATGATTCAGCGAATATCACTCGTTTTTAAAACTGCACGGCGAAATCCGTTCGTATAGTAGGTCACTCTCTCTCTCGAAAGCTTCAACTTCTTCTCCCGAAGAATGATAAACGGTTGAACTCCCTTCAACACTTCAAATCATCTTCTCCCGAAGACTACAAATTCTTCTCTTCATTGAAGACTACAAATTCTTCTCTCGAAGAACGTTAATAGGAACTTCTCGAAACATTATGCGTGAAATTCAGAAAACACACCGAATGAATGGCCTAGAGTTGTATTTATAGAAGACACATTCCTTATCCAATTCACCTTGGCTCAATCCAATTTTATTTCAAATTATATCCACGTACTTGTGCTTACATTATCTCCACGTTGA
>NW_010361583.1:0-305 GCF_000414095.1 Morus notabilis
TGAGATGGATTTGACCGGGTCCCATGGATAAATAAATTACAACTCAATCTAATAAATAAATAATTACAATAATTATTTCCTTCCGTTAGATCAACAGGTCTTCGATTCTTGAGTTCTTTATTCTTCAGCTTCATTCTTTGTCTTCGGGTTGAATTTCATCTTCCTTGGGGTCTGGAACTTTTCCGGGTCCGTCAGCACGCATTACGAGGGTTTCAAAAACTCTCGGGTCTAATTCCCAAATCCGGGCTGCCAGTCGCGCACTTGGGGGCGCGCGCGCGGGATGGCCGCGCGCTGTGCGTGCCCGC
>NW_010361584.1:0-1220 GCF_000414095.1 Morus notabilis
TGGCAGAGTTGACGTGCCTCCGATGCTATCTTATGGGCCAAAGCCGATTCTATCTTCTTAACTTCAAGTGGAAATTTATGAATTTATCCCAGTTCTGGAATTGATCTCATGTTTGAGAATAGGCGCGGGAAAAAAAAAAAAAAAAGGGAAACTATTCTCATTCTCTAGCCATTCCAGGATGGTCTGTATATAGATTCCAGATTTAGTTCAGCTCCTTCTCCGAGTACCTCCATGCAGAGATGGGTTTTGGCATTCTGATGCTGCGGGTTAATTCCTTTCATATCGAAGAGGAAAATGATTTTACTTGCAACTTTTACCCTTTTTTTATTAAAACAAAATAAAGAAACAGGAAAATGGTCTTTAATTATTTATGAATGTTGCCTTCCTACTTTGTTTATCCTTATTTATTGCGCCTAGTTCTATAGAGAGAGAATGTAATCTCTTAAATACTATTTTGAATTTTTTCTACGACTAATTGTATTCCGAAATGATGTTCAAAGATCCAATTTTGCTAGAGCGTGAATTATTTACAACAGCATTTAACTTTCGAGTCGTTCTTTTTTACTTTTTTTTTTTTTTTTTTTTGTCCCCAAGTGATTTACACGAAGCCCTGCGGAGAATTTCATACTAGAACGACTCATTTTGTTTTGAAAAAATTACTTGACTTATTTTTAAGGAGAAATTTTATATTGGTATTTTGAGTTATAGCGTAATTGTTTTTTAGTGCTATGTATTTTTAATAATTTTAAATTGATATTTTAACGTTTTAAAAAATTGTTGTATAGTATTTTAAGGTTATTTTTTAGGATGTAAAATATCAAAATTAGAAAACTTTTAAAAGAAGTTGGTACCTTGTGAAACGTAAATTTGATATTTTACATCTTAAAAAATGATCTCAAGATATTAAAAAATAATTTTTTTAAAATATTAAGATACCACTTTAAAATTTATTAAAAATAAAAGTATTAAAAAACAATTACGTTATAATCTAAGATACTAATATGAAATTTTCTTTATATTTAAAAGTACAAGGGTCTTGATTTTTATTTTTCTCTTAATTAATATTTTTTTATTAATATAGTTATTTAATTAAAAAAATATTAATAAAAAATAAAAAGTAAAAATTAAGACCATGCACTTTAAAAGATTATTTGTCAAAATTTCTCTTTCGTTTTTTTTGCCAGCATCTCTTCTTGAGAAGCTGCTTAGTTATCTCACTT
>NW_010361585.1:0-862 GCF_000414095.1 Morus notabilis
AAACCCTAACGGTGATGATAGGCCGCATATCTAATTACATTGTAATGAATAAATTCCTATATAACCATTCTAAACTCTAAGGAACCATAACCGGTCAAAATTAAATAATAAATAATCATTGATAATTTATAAATAATAATCAATAATATTTATTCAATCATCCATTCATCATATATTCATGATAACAACATAATATAGAAACCCTAGAGTGTCATCTCTCTAAAAGATCAATTCAAGCATAAAAGAGATATTTTTAGATCACAAATCTATGTACATAGCATAATCATGAACAAATAACCATGGCTCTGATACCAATTGTTGGAAAATAATGGCATCGAGTGCGCAGCGAAATTTAAAAAATTTAATCAACGTCAAAGCCAACCAAGAACATGTTCATGATGCTATATAACATAAATACTAAATATCTAAATCATACCTTTTAAGATTTAGAAAACTGCACGTCTGACAGATCAAAGCGTTCCAAACAGTAACTGGAAAAGCCTCCACCAACTGGTCTTCTTTGCTATTCTCGTTTTCACGATCGGAGTGCGGGTGGGCACACGTCGTTCAATCTGCTCTTGGTATTCTTGATCTCCTTCCAATCACAAGAGAGCTAAAGAAAAAATTGTTCTTGAGAATTAAACAATTTTTCCTCTCAGGAATCTTTTATCAATAGCCTCCAAAAAGTCTCTCAAGTGATCTTATGAATAAAGTGAGTTAATAGGCTATTTATAGTGTTTAGGAAGTCATACTTTCATAATAATTAGGTTTCTCAAAGTTCTAATCGCATTTAGAGTCAATTTTGTCACGTCAACATGCATTTTACGTTACAACCGGTCGACTGGTGACAGAGACGTTATAA
>NW_010361586.1:0-823 GCF_000414095.1 Morus notabilis
GGGGTGATCCGGTCAGGTCTTGTTGACGAAATTCGACCGTCAACAGGTACGATACGTGGACCCAAACCACGTTTCGGGGATCTTCAAGTGAGCCCTAGTTTGGAAGGCCAAGGAACGCAATTAGGCCCATATTACTCACTTGAGATGTTTCGAGCCTATAAGAAATTAGAATAATAAGGGTTGTGGAGGAAATAAACCAAAATCCTATCCAATTCCTTTAGCCCAAGTCGTAGAAAATTATGTGAGCCTAATCAGCCCAAGAAATACTAAGGAATATACTTTGTCTTCTTCCCCCTAGAAAAACGTTAAAGTTGGCAACTCAAAACCATTTTATTAACCATTTTAGCACTCTTTTCCCTACCAAAGTGCTGACCATGTCCAACTCATCCAAAACAATCACCTGACATGTTAGACCAACAAGAGCCTTTAATTGGATGCTCCAAAACCCCATTATTCACAACTTAGAAAAATCCTTCCCTTTGCAAATAAAAAAAGCTAGGTTAAACCTCACCTACGCAACAGAATGCCAGCTCATCTAAGACCAAGAATTCAAACTACAATGGAGGGAAAATTTCCCTCCTTTTCAAGTCACATCCTCAGTGTATAAATACCAGCTCATTTGCTCCTCAAATCATGACATTTAATCCCAATCTAATTTATCTCAGAGCAAAAACAAAGCAAAGCTCTCCCACTTGAGAAAATCCTTTTCTTCTCCATGGTTTCGGCGAAGTTCCTCCGGGTTGGCGCTCCCGGAAGTTCTTCCCCACCTAGAACATCAGTATCTTAAACCTCTCCCCATCACAACCACCAAAAAACACAATAA
>NW_010361587.1:0-963 GCF_000414095.1 Morus notabilis
AGGTTCGATCTAACGGCTGATGGGCCCATTACGACACCAAAATTTGTCATCATTCTCGTGCCATTCGTAGATCATGAAGAGAGCTTCTTCGATCTAACGGTTGATGGGCCCCGTTACGACACCAACATTTGTCGCCCTTCCCGGGGCGATTGTAGAGCGCGAAGAGAGCTTCGATCTAACAGGCTAATGGGCCCCATTTTGACACCAAACATTGTCATCATTCTAGTGGCGGTGGTAGAGCGCGAAGAGAGCTTCGATCTAACGGCTGATGGGCCTCGTTTTAACACCAAATGTTGTCGCCATTCCAGTGGCGGTGGTAGGGCGCGAAGAGAGCTTCGATCTAACGGCTGATGGGCCCTGTTACGACACGAAAATTTGTCACCATTCCCGGGGCGGTTGTAGAGCGTAAAGAGAGCTTCGATGTAACGGCTGATGGGCCCTGTTACGACACGAAAATTTGTCACCATTCCCGGGGCGGTTGTAGAGCGTAAAGAGAGCTTCGATCTAACGGCTGATGGGCCTCGTTTTAACACCAAATGTTGTCGCCATTCCAGTGGCGGTGGTAGGGCGCGAAGAGAGCTTCGATCTAACGGCTAATGGGGCCCGTTACGACACAAAAATTTGTCACGGTTTTCGTGGCGATTGTAGAAGGCGAAGAAAGGTTTGACCTGACAGATTATGGGCCTCTTTAAGACACCAAAAGTTTTCACCGTTCCCGTGCCATTCGTAGATCGTGATGAGAGCTTCGATCTAACGGCTGATGGGCCTCGTTTTAACACCAAATGTTGTCGCCATTCCAGTGGCGGTGGTAGGGCGCGAAGAGAGCTTCGATCTAACGGCTAATGGGGCCCGTTACGACACAAAAATTTGTCACGGTTTTCGTGGCGATTGTAGAAGGCGAAGAAAGGTTTGACCTGACAGATTATGGGCCTCTTTAAGACACCAAAAGTTTTCACCGTTCCC
>NW_010361588.1:0-1231 GCF_000414095.1 Morus notabilis
GATTCTCGCCCGCAGCTCCTTCCGTGCCCGGTATTGACAACTTAATATCTGCTCCTCACGATGTACGAGAGAATCAACAACTACAAGCCAAAAAAATAAAAAAAAGATTTATACTCTACATTAGTAAAACTAATATTCACATAGATTTTAACAACCAAACAGTCCATGTTTGAACTTGAGGATCAGCAGTAGACCAACAGCAATAAAGCAAAATTCAAACTTTCTTCTACCAAACCTAAGTAAGGAACACAACAAATTATAAAAAAACATAAACCCAAAAAATGAATAAACAAATAAATTTAAGGCAAAAAGAGTCCGAATTTGCATCAAGTTCCCAAAAAATCACACTCAAGCTAAGCATAAAACTAGTGATTTCATTTTCACATGATTTCCCAGCAGCCAAACAAGAGGACAGTACAACCCCAACCACGAAAACAGAGGAACACATAAAGCAGAGAAAATTTTAGAGAGAGAGAGAGAGGAATACCGTTCTCTCTCTTAATCTCCTCCCGTCGTCTCTTCCGTCTGCCGGTCCAGTCGGCGAGGCTGGTGCAGCCCTCGCCGTCCGATTTGGTCTCCGGCAAATCGGGAATGATCTCGATCCTGAGAATGCGATCGGAGAAATTGCTGTCGTTAAAGGCAAAGAAGAAGTCGGAATCGGAGGTCGAGGTGGCCGAATCCATGATCGTCCTCCGATCGAAGAGGTTCACCTTCGATCTTCTCATAAACCCTAGCTCTCACTCTCTGAGTCAATCAGAACTCGGAAGAAAGGAAAATAAAAGAAAAACTATGCCCTCCACCTCACGGATTCAAGTTTTTAATTCGAGTTAAGATGTGATATTTTTTAAGATTTTTTTACTATAATAAAAAAAATTAGCATCATGTTTATTTTACCGATTTGAGTTTAAAATTCAAGTTTCATTACAGTAAAAAGCTTTCAAAAATAGTCACATCTAACTTTTTTACTACAGTAAAAAGCTATCACATAAAATCACATATCAACTCGAATTAAAAACTCAAATCAACGAACTAAACGGGTCCTATGTAACATTTTTTGAGAATTTTTTTACTGTAAAAACTTAAATTTGAAAACTCGAATCAGTAAAATGAACGAGACCTATGAATTTAATAAATAAGAATAAGAATTTTCTTTAGTTAAGAGGAATAAGAATTTTCGTTGAATAAATAAGAATAAGACCCCATTCATTTTATTAATTTGAGTTTAGAATTT
>NW_010361589.1:0-854 GCF_000414095.1 Morus notabilis
AAAAAAAAAAACACTTAAATGTCAAGAACAAAAGGGACATTTCAAAACTAGGTTAAACCGGTTTTATTTTTAAAGTTTAACTGAAATGGGTTAGATTTTTTAAAAGGGGTAGTTTTAATTAGTACGGTGATTTAAGGGGATAGGATATGTAATTCTCTCTTAATTATGAGTTAAAGTGAACCCAAAACCCAAAACCACGCAAAGGTTTGGAATGCTCATGGGGTTCAAACATATGAGAACCTTCCAAACAAAGGGCACAAGCTCTTTCTCAATACATCTGAGGCGGAGTCCAAGTCCAAGTCGGTTTATGAAGTGAATCAGCCCAAGTCACAAATTCGTCCTACCAATTAAGTCCACCTATTCTCTTTTGCGACGACAATAGTGCAACATAACTTGCAGCAAAACATGTGAAAATTGATTATCATCTCTGTAATCCACAAGGGTAATCATCTCTGTTTCCGTCTTAAACTGTGATTCTCCAGCTGCTCCCTTCAGGTCCTTCATCCATTTCAAGCTTTCCCTTGTACGCATTGCCAAAACCTCCAGTAGAAAGAATGTTTTTGCTGCTAAGATTATCTGTAGAATGTTGCAGCTTCTTTAAAGCAAAGTTTCTGAGGTTGCCAATCAGTCCCTCTTCTTGGTTATCTGTAACAGAGATAAAATACACATTTTTAACTAACATTCTAGCATTTAATGCCTAGTTAGTCAGTGGAGCAACTTTTCGCATGATCAATGACTTCCCCACAATATTAGAAACAAAAGGCAATAGTATCAGTAATGGTAAAAGAATTAAACACTGATCAACTAATTAAATGCATGTAGTGAGATACAATTTAATGACATTCTTGCAATGC
>NW_010361590.1:0-370 GCF_000414095.1 Morus notabilis
AAAAAAAAAAAAAATCATTATTATGAAAACAAAAATAAAAAAGGCAAAAGGTTTGCCAGAAAAGAGCAGCTTAAGCAAAGACTCAAGTCCTAACCTAGCTAAGACCTAGAAATATCAATGCCGAGACCACTTGTTCCCTAATAAAGTTCACCTCCAAATTGAAGCTCCCTTCCGATAACGCACAAGTGCAACCAACATGGCATCACCCTCAAAAATCGGCTTAATAACCCTCCGATCAGCCGCAACTTCCACTACTAACAAAGCCGTCATAGCCTTCCCCAGCACCACGAAGACCGGTCTAATACACTTGCACCACATCCTCATGATCATCCCTTCACTCTCTTTCAGCAGCCACTTCTAAATTCATTTT
>NW_010361591.1:0-676 GCF_000414095.1 Morus notabilis
GAATAAAAATTCTATGAGAAGAGTGATTCGTAAGTCTTTTTGTTCAACCGAACATCGAAATGACCGGATTTTAGGAATTGTCATTGCATCAAACCAAACGCATCGTTATAGTGTAGTAAAAAGACATTAAATTCTTTAGGAATTGTCATTGTCATTTTTCATAAGGGAACTAAATGCTTCTTTTCTATGTCTCATTGGTTGGTGTACATCCTTTTAGAGAAGGCTTTTAATGCAAATGACTTAAAAAGCTAAGCTTAGATGAATCCCATAATTGGTTCACCTACTCTTACATAAGATTTATTAAGCACAAGACTTTAGGCACGTCCAAGATTTTTGCCTTACCATATATAGAGTAACTTCCCTTCTTTATAGATGAATTTCAATCATCATGCTTACTATAATTTTGAATCGCAAGTTTAAGATCGGTTTTGAAGTTCTCTTAAGTATTAATTTTGAATATAAATTCCATTAAAAAAATTGAACGTAAAATTATTTTTCAAATTGTCACAAGTATTTTGGATTACACCAAATGAACTTTATCTAAACACATACATACCACATAAATCTTTTATTACTTAAAGAAGCTCTTCCAGAAGGAGCCAATTTCTAAATGGCTTCTCGTGAAAAGGCTTCCGCAAAAATATAAAAATCATAATTTTTTTATACAAAAAAAAAA
>NW_010361592.1:0-445 GCF_000414095.1 Morus notabilis
TTGATTTGTATTACATTAGTTGTGACAAGTTTGGTGATCAAGTTGGTTGTTGTTTGAAAGTTTAGGCTTCGCTTGGACTTATTTAGAGTTACAAATTTGAATTAACCCTATGGGGTTTTGGAGCAGATGGCGGGGGAGTTTCATTATTTGGGCTTGGCTTAATTTTTGCCAAGGTGGAGATTGTTAGACGTGTGGCTTCAAATTAAGCCCACAAAGAATCACATGATAGAGGAACAAAGTTTGGGCCACCGTGTTTTGAGGAGCTCCTGACAGAAAGAGAAAAACTAAAATCATCCACCGAGGAGGCTCCAAAAGTCAAGCTAGCCCAACTACCTGAAGGCTTAAAACATGCGTTCTTGGGAGATGAAGGCACATTCCCAGTCATCATCTCATCTAAACTCGATGCGTTGCAAGAACAACGCTTGATCGACATGCGAAAAGAGCG
>NW_010361592.1:499-799 GCF_000414095.1 Morus notabilis
TCCTGAGGAAGAATTTTGAGCCGAATCAACGGGTTTATCTCTATGATTCTTGTTTGCATCTCCACCCCGGTAAGTTGAGGTCACGGTGGACTGGCCCGTTCGTCGTGAAACGCGTTTTTCTCAATGGAGCTGTCAAGGTTGATGACCCAATCGATGGGAGAATCGTCAAAGTAAATGGCCATCGTCTGAAGAATTACTTAGAGCGGGTGAATCACGTTGAAGAGATCATTCTCGATGACCCCGTTTACCAATCCTGAGTAGTTTGCTCACATCTCATGTACCATATTTTCATTTTCTGTT
>NW_010361593.1:0-1329 GCF_000414095.1 Morus notabilis
TTCAGTTCTTGTTATTTGAATAACTATTTTTTTTTTTTGAAAAAAAAAACCGATTTCATGGTCTAATATGAAAAAGTACGTTAGCAGTAGAAGTAAGTTTCGTCAATTATACATGGTTTTTTATTTTAATGTGATTTTGATCAGATTTAACGTTTAGATATGCACTACAAGCGAGTATCTACTGTGAAAGGCCAAAAGGAAAAGAAAGATGAACTAATTTTTCGATTGTTTCATCTCAAGGTCATGATCACCATTAAGTGAGTGGACCTATATAAGTTCTAGTGACAAAATTGGTAGTATCCTAATTATGCAAAAGGGAATGATTAACAATACTGTTTCTAACCTCTTTGATTATATATCCCGGCCTATGATGATTGAAATAATATTGACTCGTTTTGTAACACAATCAATTACTAACTAATTATTAATGATGTGGTGGGGGGGTCCTCATCATCTCTTCTCCTTACAAGGCCAAACTCTCTTCACATGGGAACAACTAAGAGTAGACTCCTTTTGTAACATTGTTTTTGGTTTTGGTTCCATTGTCTCGTTTGTCTTTACGTGCTTTCTAATTCTTACCATATGGTCTGCTTCCTACATCCGAGGCACACATCGCAAAGAAGTTGTATCAGTCGACGGATTTAATGTATTATATGCTACAAACAAGGTTCCAAAAATGGTAAGGTTGGCAAGAGCAGGAGAACCTTCGATCTGTGGTCCGTACTGAAATTCTCGTGGACCGTGCCAGAGAGGAAAAGATATAAAAACAAACAGAGAATACTACAAGGATGAGTGTTAGATTCTTTCAGAGCCAAAAACCATTGTTGGCTAAAATTTATCCTTTAGTATTTTGTTGCATTTAAGAGCTAGCGACCATATAGGATCGGGTTTTTTTTTTGTTGCAAATTTTAATCGGACAGTTTTTGCAAATATTCCTATTTTATAGGAACAATGCTAAAGGATACCATTGTTGATCAATTCCACACCTTAATAATAGGTGAGTTTCAAACAACACGCGTAATATCCCAAGTACTTATCATTTCATAAAGTACGAGTATAAACTATGAAGTACCCCTTGTTGACAGCTTAAATGCCGAAATATCGTGGTCCCCTAAATGAAAGAACTAAAGAAGCCTTGTGCAAATGCAATTGTCAAATGACGACGACGTTTAGCGACACTTAACATGTCACAACTCACTGTAGCCTCACCTGGTGAGGGGAGAGAATTGTCAGCAGACAAAACGTTCGGCCACAAAAAATCCTTTTCCATCTTTTTGGGCCATCACAACAATTCACAGCAGCTGAAAAAAAAAAGGAAAAAAAAAAAAA
>NW_010361594.1:0-491 GCF_000414095.1 Morus notabilis
AAACATAGCCTTTCTCAACAAATTTGGCAATGGCCAAACCCCACAAATCGACCTCGCGGGCCACTGCGTCCCGGCTCTGAAGACTTGCACCGTTGTCAGTGACGGCATAAGAAGCTGCCAAAGCCGAGGAATCAAGGTGATGCTCTCCATTGGAGGAGGCATCGGAACCTATTCTTTATCATCTACTGTAGATGCAAAGAATGTAGCGGATTACTTGTGGAACAACTTCTTGGGTGGTAAGTCTTTCTCACGTCCCTTAGGTGATGCCGTTTTGGATGGCGTAGATTTCGACATAGAGCTTGGCTCCACACGGTATTGGGACGATCTCGCTCGTTACTTGAAGGGGTATAGCAAACTAGAAAGACCAGTTTACTTGACTGCAGCACCTCAGTGTCCATTTCCAGATAGGTTTCTTGGGAATGCTCTTGAAACCGGGCTTTTCGACTATGTTTGGGTTCAGTTCTATAACAACCCTCAATGCCAGTATAGTT
>NW_010361595.1:0-2288 GCF_000414095.1 Morus notabilis
TAAATTTTTTATTATAATAAAAAAATTAAATATAATAATTTTTAAAAAATTTTTAACATAATAAAATTTAAATTTTAAACTAAAATCAGTAAAATGAGCAGATCAAAAATTTCTCATTGTCCTTAGCAATTATAAAACATTTATTAAAAGTGCCGGCTCCAAATCAAATCAAACCCACCCTACTTTTTGGTTGTATATCTATTATGGGTTTAATAATTATAAGAATTTAAATTAGAGTTCAAATCAAAATTTTTAATTATAATTTTTAAAATTTAAATTTTTTTTTTAGAGAAAAACACTAATCATCGTACCTTTGCCGACGTGATTTTCATTAATTGTTAGTGTGGCTACGTTGATCTTTCTTTTAACTTCATTCGATTACCGTGCACGTGAACTCTTCCTACAAATATCAAAAATAGTAATAAATAGTGTGTTGGAAATTAATTCAAAAAAGTGATAAACTCACAAAATGATACTTGAATTTTATTGAAATATTGTTCTAAATAAAGAGAGCACACTCTTACAACTCTCAAATATTTTTCCTCGGCAAACACTCTCACACACAGACAAAGCTATACATGCTTTGTTCATCACCCTCTAGAAGCTTTTTGCTTCTTTCTTCACCGAGAATTTCTTCATGGGTAGTTATAGTACAGCCAAGAGCATCTACCATGTTATAATTAATATGCCAATTATGAATTTAGAATTTGAGTGTAAAAATATTATCTAATATAATGCTATTTATTGTGTTAAATTTGTCATATTCTATATTTTGTGACAAATTTTTCACCAAGTATAGCATATAATAAATTTGATATTTGATTGTTATTGGTTGAAATATTTACATTTTTATGTAATCATTAGAACTTTTGTATTTTCAAACTATTTTAAAAATAAAAGTTTACTTTTACAACTTTAAAGCTTATAATTATGAAAAAAGTAAAATTAACATATCAAATAGCATTATCAATTGAACACAACTAAAAATAATATATTATATCATACTTTTAATGTTAAATATACAATTAATATTTACATTTGATCTTATACCAAACAATATTTTAATTAAGTAAATTCACGAACCACACAATAGACAAAGCTTGGTTGCCACATACGCCACGTAGTCAAAAAACTTATTTCTCATCATTTCCCGTCACGTGAATGCAATGTATATAGTTTAAAATAATATAAGTTACCGTTCATTTTATAGATTTAAGTTTTCAATTCAAGCTAAAATGTAATATTTTTTGAGAGTTTTTAACTGTAAAAATTTAAAACTGAAAACTCAAATCGTGAAATGAACGAGACCTAAAGTTTCTATCAACTTGGGCCGTGTTGGGTCGTAAAACAGGTTTATAATTCAACAAAGTGCTAAATTATAATTAGAATATTTTCAAGATCTCCTTATAAATACTCACCCATCATTTATAGCTACATATATATTTTTCCACCTGTTGATACCAAGCGGCATGGCCAGCCCACCAGTCTTATTCTCTGCCGTGGGGTTGAGCCCCAAGGACCGCCAGGCTATTATTGTTGAAGCACCCACTGTTAGAAACAAAGTTACGCATTTACTCAAAGATGGCTTAACTGGTTTCATGCAGTCCCTAATTCTCAACCACCATCACACTAAAGAACCATTTTACGTGCTTGATTTGGGTGTCGTCGACAACCTTATGGACAACTGGACCCGGTTTCTTCCCATGATTCGACCTTTCTACGCCGTCAAATGCAATTCCGACCCGGCCTTACTCGCTGCCATGGCCACACTTGACATGGGTTTCGACTGCGCCAGCCAGGCCGAAATCGAATCCATTTTGGCCCTTGGAGTTTCACCCGGTCTGATCATATTCGCCAACCCTTGTAAACTCGATTCTCATATTAGATACGCAGCCAGTGTGCGCGTTAACCTAACGACATTTGATTCCGGAACAGAAGTCGAAAAGATCCGAGAATTTCACCCCAAATGTTCTCTTCTTATCCGGATCAAACCTCCGGATGACGGCGGATCAATGTGGCCGTTGGATTCCAAGTTCGGCGCGCTACCGGAGGAAGTTGAACCGCTACTTCAAGCGGCTAAGGCGGCTCAGCTCCCCGTGATCGGCGTGTCATTCCATATCGGAAGCCGAGCCGCCTGCTCGCGTGCCTACGCTGTCGCCATTGAGGCCGCCAAGAAAGTGTTCGAGGCTGCAGCTCAGCTCGGGATGCCGCCGATGAGAGTATTGGACATCGGCGGCGGCTTCACGGCTGGAATACAATTTGAAGAAGCGGCTTCAACCATAAGAACC
>NW_010361596.1:0-444 GCF_000414095.1 Morus notabilis
TTGGATTTACTAGACTGTGGTTGATGTCTGTTGTAATGATCAATTACATGTTCATGTATGTACGATATTGTATGTCCAGTGGGGTGGAGCCCTGTGTGTCAAAGGCTCCGGGATTCTGTAATTTATTTATATTTTAATGCAGTTAAGTGTGGGGTCCGGTATGGGAATCTGCTCTATTAATCCCTAATCGACCTCCATGTCACCCACCCCGTTTAGGGGGCGTGACAACGGCGCTACAAACTGGCGCCAAAGCGCCACCAATTCTGCCCAAATTGCTGATTCTGTATAACTCAGCGCCAAGGCGCTACAGATTGGCACCTAAGCGCTATGATCGTTGTCTTTTTCCACCGACATTTGTCCAAAACCTTCCAAATCATAGACTTCCACCTATCCTACAAACAAAGAATGAAAACACACATAAAAACTAACAAAAACCTCGAAACC
>NW_010361597.1:0-387 GCF_000414095.1 Morus notabilis
GATCTCAGTCTCCACTGTTTCATCCGAACAAGCCGTCAGTATGATGGGATGAATACTTGAGGAACACCGAAACACATTGCAAAGGGATATTGTTGAAGCTTTGGTGTGCATTAAGAATTAGGATCATTCCGATTAACGTTTACAAGATACAATTTCTCTGGCAAGCCAAAAATTGATAGATGAATTGAAGACGATCCTTCAGCTTCAAATTAAATTATAATTTCTAGATATTTATCTGCTTTGGACATTGTAATTGTAATATTTAGAATTCGTCACAAAATGATTGCACTTTTTTTTCTTACCAAGCTTTTATCCTATTTGGGTTTTTCATGGTAAGATTTTTAACGAGTAAATCATAAATTACAAATTTAAAAATTAATAAACAAA
>NW_010361598.1:0-579 GCF_000414095.1 Morus notabilis
ACGTACAATTACTCCTTCATTCCATAAATGTTTTAGCTCATCCACAAGGGGCCTTAAAAAAACATTCATATCCTTTCCGGGTGTATTTGGGCCAGGAACCAACAATGTCAACATCTTATAAGGATCCTTAGTGCATAACCACGGAGGTAAATTGTAGGCCATTAAAACCACAGGTCACATACTGTATGAGAGGCTCATGTTCCCGAAATGATTGAAACCATCAGCGGCCAACCCCAAGCGAACATTTCTCAGCTCACGTGAAAACTCATGATACTTTTCATCTACCTCATTCCATTCAATACCATCGACTGGATGACGCATTAAATCCTCATCATTTGAACGCCTACGATTGTGCCACGTCATATCTTTCTGTGTGACGAGAACGGTACAGACGCTTCAACCGATCTGTTAACGGGAAATAACGTAGTACTTTCCACGACACTTGTTTAGTACCTTTTATCTTTTTTTTCTTCCAACGGGATGTTTTACATATGGGACACATTTGTAGATCAACTTTCTCTTTCTAAAATAAAGCACAATCGTACTTGCAGACATGAATTATTTCGTAACCCAATCCAA
>NW_010361599.1:0-963 GCF_000414095.1 Morus notabilis
AACTTATCAGTGAATCCAATGTAACACGAGAAAATATCAAAATCCCCGTAGTGGATAAGTACGTGGATGTATATCCTGAAGAATTACCCAGTCTACCGCCAGATCGAGAAATAGAATTTTGCATCAATTTACTTCCGGTAATGGCTCTAAGAAATAGAATTGCTCCTTACCGAATGGTGTCTGCCGAGATGAAAGACTTAAAGAAGCAACTCAACGAGTTAGCAGAAAAAAGATATATAAGAACTAGTACCTTCCCGTGGGGCACACATGCTTTATTTGCGAAGAAGCACGATGGATCTCTCCGTTTGTGTATCGACTATCGACTGTTGAACAAGGTGACCGTGAAGAATAAATATCCATTACCAAAAATTGATTAGTTGTTCAATCAATTGGATGGATCACGGTATTACTCTAAGATTGATATAAGATCTGCATACCATCAGCTTAAAGTAAGGGAGGAATATATTCTGAAAATTACTTTCAGAACCTGATATAAAATAAAATAAAAATAATGTCAAAAAGTTTTGAAATTTTGCATACACGATCCTTACATTTTCCTGGGCATGCCTGAAAAAAATGGCCCCAAAAAATGACAAAAAAAAGTAAAACGCTGTCAAAAAGTCCCTGGCCCGCGTAGTGGATCACCCAGGGGCCGGGATGGGTCAAAAATTTACATTTTCATTTATGTTTTGAACTCTAAAATTAATATACAATTTTTAAGAATTAATGCAACAAGCGGCACCATTTTTTGATGAATATTCTATTTTTTATGATTTTCTAAATTTTTCATCTTTGAAAAATAAAATAAAATAAAAATGATGTCAAAAATTTCTGAAATTTTGCAGACATGGTCCTTACATTTCTCTAGGCATGCCTAGAAAAAATGGGCCTAAAAAAGCCAACAACAAAAAAAAGTAAAACAACAAACCCCCGGCCCGCGTAGTGGGACACCCAGGGGCTGGA
>NW_010361600.1:0-569 GCF_000414095.1 Morus notabilis
TATGATTTTCTCTATTTTTCATCTTTGAAAAACAAAATAAAATAAAAATGATCTCAAAACATTCTGAAATTTTTAGACACAATCCTCACATTATTCTGAGCGTACCTACAAAAAATTGGAATCGAATTATGAAAAAAGAAAATACTGCTAAAAAACCCCTTGACCGCGTCGTGGGGCGCCAAATGGTTGGGATGTGTCAAAAATTCATATTTTTTATGTGTTCTGCGTTCTAAAATTGATACATGATTTTTCGAAATTAATACAATAAGCGACACCATTTTTTGATGAATATTCTATTTTTTATGATTTTCTCTATTCTTTGTCTTTGAAAAATAAAATAAAACAAAAAAAATGTCAAAACATTCTAAAATTTTCCATACACGATCCTTACATTATTCTGAGAAAATCCATGGTGATGTGCTCCCATTTCCATCCAGGGACAGGAAGAGGTTGCAACTCTCCTGCTGGCTTCTGGTGCTCAGCTTTAATCCGGAGGCAAGTCACACATTTCGAGACATATTCACGGACGTCTCTTTTCATGCCTCTCCACCAGTACTGTCTTTTCAGGT
>NW_010361601.1:0-891 GCF_000414095.1 Morus notabilis
AAATGAAAATTTTAGATCACAACGAGACAAAAAATTTCCTTCAAAATCTAATATAAGATATAGTAAAATGTAGATTTTTGAAACTGTATAGTTTTAATCAGACAAAACTGAAATAGTTTTGGTTTTTAACAAAAGTAATCAAAGAACCCGAGATGTAATTTTAGTAAAATACTACGGTTTTAGACCTCGTTTTAACGGAAATATTGATGAAGAAAATTTTCAAGAAAAATGGTTTCTTTTAAAACCTTAATAGTTTTTAAGCAAAATATCCCAATTAGAATTACGAAGATTAGATGTGGGTCCAACGCCCGCATTAATTCAAGAGACCCCGCTTAAGTCTAAATTTCAACGGTCTAAGAGTTAGAACGCCGTTATTATGTTTCTAGGCGGAATTGGGCCTTAATATCATAACAAGTCCAATAAGGTAATTATAGAGAATAAGTTACTAGATTGGGTAATTGATCTTCAATCTAAGCAAGTGGATGTTAAGGGCAATTAAGGAAAATAAGATTTTGAGGATTTAATAAATTAATACTTATAGTAAATTTTTATGATCATTCAATAAAGGAAAGGAATACATGCCTTAAGTAAAGGATTAGATTTCCTTCGTAAGTTGCTAAAATAGAATAGCAAATGACAGTAAATCTCACACTCTCAATGGGTGTTCATTTTCAGAAGTAAGCAAGTAAGAGAATAGGCTGTTTGGTGAATTGTGGATTCTAGCTCTGTAAATCAAGTAAGTAGAAATCTCGCATACAGTATGAAGAGATTTTAAATAAAAGTTACACGTGTTATATATGCATGTTTATGCTTTATGTATAATATGTGATGTCATGTCATACTACATACACCTTAATAAGTCAAGAGGAATTTATAAGAATAATCTCAGTT
>NW_010361602.1:0-445 GCF_000414095.1 Morus notabilis
AATTTATGTATATTTTTTACGAGAGAAAATATTATAACGAATAACGAATCATGATTTAAATCAGGGAATTAATTTCTCTACTAAACATCCTCTTAGTAAAAGTGGTTTCGCTTTTTATGTGGTCGGTTTGTTTTTCTCAAGATTTTAACCCAGTTAGTTCCTAGTTCCTTTCCACGCCAACAAATAACTAAAAAGTTCTTCACTAAACACCTAACTGAAACAGTGAAATATTCCTTTTAATCCAATCGATTCTAGTTTAGTTTTAAATGTTTAGAAGAGTCGGTGTTTCTCTCTGCTCTAGAAAGTAGAAACGTCCTGTTATCTTCTCATTAGCGAGACCTCATTTGCTTCGTGAATTGAAGTTTTTAATTCAAATTAAAATGTGATATTTTTTTAAAATTTTTAACTGTAATAAAAAAAGTTAGATGTGTCATTTTAAAAAAAA
>NW_010361603.1:0-964 GCF_000414095.1 Morus notabilis
TTGACATAGCGCAAAAGACCAAATAACCTAGTCCAGCACATAAGAAAAAAGAAGGAAAAAGGGCAAAATCGTCGTTACACTGTACTTTGAACAGTAAATTGAGCCTAGATGAACAGTGATCATGCCCTCTCCTTTAGTATATTTATAATATAATAGGAACATAATTCTTCAAAACACTTAACCATTTTTTATACTTATTTTTATACATGGCCTTTTTCAAATGCTTAAGCCTAACTTCTATCTCATGATGTGAATGAGCTTCAATTATGGACCCAAATCACTCTTAGAGAATTCTTATGGGTAGTAATTTAGTGGGCCATGAGTAATAAATGTGCATTCATCTTTGCAAAAAAGTATTTTTGATCCCACTTAAGGTTTCAAATTAATGGGATCAAATATGGATGAATGATGGATAGATAAGCCCAAGAACCTTTTCTCTTTATCTCCCAGAGTTCGAAAACTAAAAATCCAAGTTCTAGAGCCCTCTCATTAGCTATGATGAGTGAGTTTTACTCATGAATTAAGTTTTTTTAAGCTTGATATTTAGTTGGTTCTCGAGAGTTTTGTGAATTTTATGTGTTTTTGTGTTTTGGTTACAGAATTAGATGAATATGTAGCTATTTAAAGATTTGGAATATTCAGAGTTGATTTGGATTTAATTCGGATGTCGGACAAATTTTTAAACCCGTTTGGAAGGATTTTCCAGCGCTTAGGCGCTGTCGTTGAGTGTTGCAGCGCTCAAAGGAGCGAATCAGGTCGTTTTGGACAGATTGGGCAGCGCTTAGGTATCCATTAATAGCGACAAAACTCTACTGAAGCCAAAAAAATCTGCCGCTAAAGCTAGCCGCTCTAATACGGCGTTACACCGTTACGACGCGGAAAGACCCGCACTTTTTAGCCGAAACATGTGAAAATTTACCCGTTTTAGCCCCATTGCCTCAAAGCTTATAAATAGGCATTCTTT
>NW_010361604.1:0-3013 GCF_000414095.1 Morus notabilis
TCGCATAAAAAAGTAATTTAGAGTTCGATTCTTACTCAACTTCTAACACTTATAAAAACTTGGTACTCTTTCTTCTTTTATTTAAAGGCCTTAATCAGCTCATTCACTTCATACAATTCACATCTCGTTTTCAGGAAAAAACAAAAAAAAAAAAATTAGCCCTTCAAGTCTTTATAGCTTTCTTTCGCTTTCATTAATACTTCCGCTGTTGAAACAACGTGAAATTTTTCAGTAACCTATCGGTACGTATATTCATCCTAATTCGTTTTTGAATGTCAGAAATAAAATTGTTTCTTTACCCCTTTTACTTCTCTTCACAAGATACAGTGTTGTCGTTTTAATATTATATTTCCATGCTTTATATGATCGAAGATGCAAAACCCTATTCCCATGAACCAGTTTCTGTTTGACTACAAGATAAAATATACGCTTTCTTCAAATGACCTTAATACAATCAACTTTTATACATACTAACAAAACAAAACTTGGAAATATATTTATATATATATAGATATGGTTTTAATATTATATATACACGTAGTTGGTCTTTCAGCTTTTATTTGCACACTTGAAGATGGAGAACTCAACTTGGAAAAAGCGATGTGCATGGCTTCTTGGGTTGTTGGTGATGGGTTTAACGTTGTTTCTGTTGATTTCTGGTCGTTCAGAATCAGAAACAAGACCAGTCAGGTTCTTCTTGCTCAACTTTTGCTTCTCCCCTTTTGTCCCTCTGATCTTCTTAATTAGTCTTAAATACAATATATAGTTTATGTTTCCGTTTATGAGACATTAATAAATATATATAATTATTAGCTTATGTTTTTTATTTTCTAATAAATGTGTAATCAATATTCTTTACGTTTGATATACATCTTAAATTGTTACTCGTTCCATATATATTTGATTGCAGAAGAGTTCTAAGGGATATTAGGGGCCGGGAATTAGTATCCACCCCCAAGATCAGTGTACAAACTCAGAAGCATGGACAAAAGGTATAATTGATTTATTTATTTTTTTTTTTTCAGTGGTCAGTTGCAAAACGTTAAGTACTACTAGGGATAATATTGTTTCAGTAATAATATAAACTATTTGAGTGTTAATTTATTCACTTAGTCCATTTATCTATATTTTACGTTGTTAATGGTTGCAAATCTTATATTTTTCATGTTATTCAAATTAAATAAAAAAAATTTGTTAAAAATTTGTATATATTTAAATAAAAAATAATAAATCAAATCAATTCGAGTCAATTTCGTGTCAATGGTATCTTCGTATAGTCACCGCTAAATAAACCTATCCATATAATAATAATAATAAATAAATACTATAATATAACACAATAACAATAACAACAACGACAACGACAATAAATTGATGCTAAACATCAATAAATTAACTCTCCTTTTATGGTGTAAATCTTATTATTATTATTATTTTCTTTCCGCTACAGAATTGTGTGTATGTTCTCATTAACATATGTACACTAGCTAGGTATAGTGAGGTAGATTAATTCTTTGGCTAATATCAATAAATGATATTTCAGGTGGTGATCTTGGACAATGGCCTTGTTGAACTTAGTTTTTCGAATCCCGGCGGTGATGTTATTGGAATTAAGTACAATGGCATTACTAACTTGCTTGAGATTCATAACAAAAAAAGTAACAGAGGGTATGTGTCGTATTCTCATCCCTTTTCTTAAAGATTTCTTTTGAATTTATATATCGTATAATGAAAATATTTTACACTTTTCTTCATATATCCATATATTTAACTTCTTTTGATGATTTTTCATTATACATTAATTTTTATACGTTATAGGTACTGGGACATAGAATGGGGTGATGACATAACGAGCAATATTGCTGACCATTATGATAGGTAAAATTTTAAATTTTCATAGGCAATAGCGAAAGGGTACTTTATTTATTTTTAGGCTAAAGTTTTGTTCCTTTTATTCAATTTTTTTTCAAAAATTTAAAATGGTTTTTATCCAATTGAACTTATTTGCAGATTAGAAGGAACAAAGTTTGAGATTATAAACGAAGATGAGAACCAAATAGAAATTTCATTCACTAAAAGATGGAATGATTCCTCCCATTCATTTCCTATTAATGTGGACAAAAGGTATCATTCAAGTCTCGATCTTTTCCTGATCAATATATAACTTCAAATCAATATGTAAAGTATTTATCAAAAAATAAATCATTACAATTAAATTAAATTCTCATACACAAGTCTTATATTGCAGATATATAATGTTGCGTGACTATCCGGGGTTTTATACATATGCAATATTAGAGCACCCTAAAGAAGCCCCAGCAGCGCAGATTAGTGTGGTTCGGGATGTTTTCAAGCTTCAACAAAACAAGTATAGTAAAATTTCTTACGATATAAATTTAGTACAAAAACAAATTTTAAAACTTTCTCTTTCTAAAAAACCTCTAAATGGGCCTGTTAAATATCAGTTGAAATGAAATTTTTAATCAATGGCCAGATTTCAATACATGGCAATATCGGACGACATACAAAGAACAATGCCATCAGCAAGTGATCGTACGTCTGGCGAGAAACTTGCTTATCCAGAAGCTGTTCTCTTGACCAAGCCTTCGAAACATGAATTTAAAGGAGAGGTAATGTATTTTTTTTCCCAGTTTAATCACTTATTTTTTCTAGTAATTATCCTTTTAATCTATCTACTACTAGATAGCTTGTTAAATTTACAAATTTCTTTTCTGAATTTATTCGAGTATATTTGAGCCTACAATTTCTAAGGAGACGTTTGGTTAATGAATTAGAATCATGTGATTAGAACTATTTTTGATTTACATATATTTTTTGTGAGAAAAAATACTGTAACAAATAACGAACCATGATTCGAATCAAAAAATAAATCCCCGAGACCAAACAACCTCTAAGTCTTTTCGTAATATCATTGTAGGTCGATGACAAATATCAATACTCAACTGATCACAAAGACATTAAAGTCCATGGTTGGATTAGTTCAAACCCAGCA
>NW_010361605.1:0-2204 GCF_000414095.1 Morus notabilis
AAACTATTTAAATCAAATATTAATTTTTAAAAATCATTTTTTATTTTTTATAAATAAACAAAAATTTAAACTAAATCATACCAAACGTAACTTAAGTCATTTAGGCCTCGTTTACTTTACAGATTTGAGTTTTTAATTTAAGTTGTGATGTGATATTTTTTAAAAAATTTTAACTATAATAAAAAAAATTAAATTTGATATTTTTTAAAAATTTTTAACTATAAAAATTAAAAATTAAAAATTTGAATGATAAAATGAGAAAACCTTGTTATTATCCGAAAGAGTATTTACGGAAAGGAAGCGAAGTTTCCCGGTAAAATCCCTCAATTTTCGCATATACCAAAAACCATACCCGAAAGAAGAAAGCAGAAGAGGGAGATGGAGACGCGTACTAGTCTTTTTCCCCACATCCAAATTTCCACGGTCATGGTCTTCTTCTTTTCTTCTTTTTCCTTGTCCTTCACTCTCCATTTCCCTCTCTCTTCTTGCCTTTTCAAACGCTTGAAAAACCAGCAAACCAAACCCAAAGAATTATTCACCAAAATGGATTGACCAGCATTTATACGGACCCCCCCAACTTGATAAAAATTCCCACAACTTGCTCTTACAAGTCCATTTCCTTCCTTTTCATTTTGATTATAAATTCATATTCATATTCTTCTTCTGTTTCTTTTTCAACGTAAACGTGTTCATGGAAGTCATGGAGTCCGAAACCGCCATTGCTTCTAAGGTTCAGAGGCTGAGATGCTCGGTCCAGAACTACGATTGGGGTCGGAAAGGCGTTGACTCTACCGTCGCCGAGCTTTACGCTCTGAATTCCGGCTCGGAAATCGACCCCGAAAAGCCTTATGCTGAGATCTGGATGGGAACTCACGACTCAGGACCCTCCTTCCTGGTTCCGAGCGAACACAAGAGTAATGGAAATCTGTCGGTGGAGTTCGGCAGCCATGGCGAGAGCCTCAAGTCTTGGATTTCCAAGAATCCTAGTGTGCTCGGCGAAAAGGTCGTCCAAAGGTGGGGCAGTGATCTTCCGTTCTTGTTCAAGGTATTGTTCTACATGCTGTTTGAATTTCCATTGGATTCCTGGCTTTTCCAATTAGTCGAGTTCTTCAATGGTAAATTTTAATGGAAATCTGTGTGGTTCGTTGTAGGTGCTTTCGGTGGCCAAGGCATTGTCAATACAAGCTCATCCGGATAAGGAATTGGCCAAGACTTTGCATAAGTTGCAGCCAAGTGTCTATAAGGACGACAATCACAAGCCTGAGATGGCTCTCGCCATAACCGACTTCGAGGCTCTTTGTGGATTCATCAGTCTCCAGGTTCGAATTTTTAGTTTCCTTATTCTTTGATTGAATTGGATAGAATTTGGCAAGTTTGTTTCCATTTCTCCATCAATTCTTCCAGAAATATATGACTTCTTCTACTACTCATAAGCTTATTGTTGCTCTCTAGTAATTGATACAAGATCTAGTCGTCTTAGAATCCTTTTTGTGACTTATTTGGCATATATGTTGATTGTATTCTTAATTTGTGCCTGGGAATGGGTTTCTAAATTTGGCTCGATATTGTTTTTATGCCTGACTTTTGGGTTTATCTGGTAAGTTTGTTATCTTATGTCGTTATGTTAATTGCTTTGATGAAATTTATGAAAGATTTTTCAGATTTACGGTAAACTTGCTGTTTCCATAGAGTAATCTTTGTGAACGCGTATCATATATAAGATGATTGATTAGTTGGAGATGATATTTGAGATACAGAGCTCTCTTCATGTATGCGCATTCTTTGTTAATGTCTTGACTTTTCTTATTTAAGATGATTGACTTGGGATATTCTCCAGGAGCTCAAGTCTGTGCTTCATGACGTTCCTGAGATCGTAGAGCTGGTTGGAAGTACAGATGCAAACCAACTCTTGAATCTCAGTGATCAAGATGCGGAAGAAAAAGTAAAAATTGTTCTGCGTTCAATTTTCACCAAACTCATGTCAGCGAGCAAAGAGATGATAATTGAAGCAACTTCCAAACTGAAAGACCGTCTACACTTTGAAAGTCAGGTCTGTTAATGATTTGAATTTCTTTTTCGTCAAACTTCCATTACCAAGTAATAGCTGGCTTCAACAATTTGGGACAGTTTTAGATGTTGGAACTTTCTTTCTTTCTTTCAATTTCCCGTCTCCCCTTGGTTTGACAATATATTTATATATATAT
>NW_010361606.1:0-696 GCF_000414095.1 Morus notabilis
TCCACTTTAGTGAACAACCGATCCACTCGCGACACGTGTTGTTTTAGTAAGCCCGACCACATGAGATTAGAGAAAAAAAGCCACAAAAAGACAGAATAACTCAACTAAAGTTTAAACAGTAATTTTTTGTTCACTTACTTCGATAATTTAAATTGAAATATGACTTTATAAAAAAACTTTTTATTGTAATAAAAAAATTAAATATAATTATTTTTAAAAGCTTTTTTATTATAATAAAACTTAAATTTTCAACTCGAATCAGTTAAATGAACGGGATGTATCTTGATAAACAGTAAATTGTCTTAGTGCACAGTAAGCAATTGAGATTTTAATATATAGTTATTATGCGTGTTGTTTTAGTAAGCCCAACCACACCGGATTACTTGTTCTAACCGAGAAAAGAGAGGGAAAAAAACCGCAAAAGGACAAAATAATTTAACTAAAGTTTGAATACTGATTTTGTGTCTTAAGGAACAGTAAATTGTGTCTTAGTGCACAGTAAACACATTCAGATTTAATATGTAGTTATAGATTATATATAGGGTTAATTTTAATGATAGCACTCTTGAATAAATTATTATTAATTTTAGCACTATTTTTGTATACTTTCACAACTAGTATTGTCATGTCAGCAGTGTGAGGTAAAATGACTTTTATGCCACTTAGTTCAAAATTATCATTTAAAAGCACCTCAAA
>NW_010361607.1:0-468 GCF_000414095.1 Morus notabilis
GCAAAAAACAAAAAACAAAAAAAAAATCGTAACATAAAGCCATAAAAAAAGATTCACCCACTGGCTTTCAAGTTTCCAATTCTAGAGACCCATTTTAATTTTCAAACTTAAAAAGCAAATCAAATGCTACGAGTCAAAAATAAAGAAAGAAAACAAATCTCCCATTTAGTTCGCTGATTCGAATTTTTAATTTCAGTTGAGATGTGACTTTATGTGAGAGTTTTTTAGTGTAACAAAAAAATTAAATGTTACTGTTTCTGAGAGTTCTTTACTGTAATAAAACTCAAATCGGTAAAATAAACGGAGATGTAGGAAAACAACACAATATAAACCATAAAACAAAAGGATTTTAAAACTACAAGTAAAAACCAATACCCACTAAATAAAAAAATCATATTTAAAACGTCATATCCCTTGATAAGTTCCAGAGAGTCATTTTAGAATTTTCTCAACCAAAAAAAAAAAAAA
>NW_010361608.1:0-945 GCF_000414095.1 Morus notabilis
TTTTTTAGTTTAGTGTAAAATATTAGAGAAATAAAAAATAATTTTTAGTCATTTTTTATTTTTTATTTCTGTTTTCTCGTCTCTCGAGTAGAGAAAGAGAGATAGAGACATTAATGAATTTTTTTTATACTAAAAATAATATCTTGATAAAACTATTAAACGTATTTTTAAAAATAATTTTTGTTTTAGATTGAAAATATTTTCATTTCTGTTTTCATATAAAAAAAATCATTTTAAAACGAATTCTAAACGCATCCTAACATTTTCGTTAACTTTCCAAGAACTTTGGACTGTTGACACCAAGTAGGCTTTAATTTTATGTGCCAAACTTTGTAAGTTGTGACCAAAGCCTACGGCCTAATAAAAAGTGAGAAGCCGAAAGCATGTAAACACCATTAATAGCTGTGTGTCATCAATTTGCAGAATGAGAATGAAATTAAAGTTAAGGAGATACAAGTGTGATTGATCCTAAAGGTTAGCGTGAAAAATTGGTGAGAAATAGAGTAGAAAAAAGAAATGTTAGACTTAAAAAAGATAATTTCATGAGCGCGGACCAAATAGAAATCCAATGAGAAGGGAAAAAAAATGATTAAGTAACATATGTACAAAAGAAAAAAATTTACTGGGCCAATTGAAAAAAAAAAAAGTTCATTAAAGCATTATTTGAAAAAGAAATAATATTTTAGAAGATTGTAAGAAAAAAAATATATAAGATTTTAGGGGTAACAAAAAGTAAAAGGGAAAAATGATAGAAATAATAGTAAATGTACAAAAACGTAATAAATATATAATATTTTAGAAGATTGTAAGGAAAAAAAATATATATATATATATATAAAAGTTTTAAGCTAAGTTACATATGAGAAAATTTGTTTTTTAGAAGAAGAGAAAAATTATTCAAGTAGCATTTTAGAATAATAAATGTACAAAAACGTAATAAATAAC
>NW_010361609.1:0-1007 GCF_000414095.1 Morus notabilis
TGTCTGTTTAGTTCAATGATTCGAGTTTTTAATTTGAGTTAAGATGTGACTATTTCTGAGAGTTTTTTACTGTAATACAAAAGTAACTATTTCTAAGAGCTTTTTACTGTAACAAAACTCAAATCGGTGAAATAAATGAAGCGTTAATTTACTCTTCCCACACTCTTCATAACAAATTATTTTACAAAAAAATAATAATAATGCACTCCATCCTTTAAAAAAAAATTTATTTAAGAGACATACATCATCTTAAATACGCGTTATGAAAAATCATAAAATTCTCACAATATCTAATGATACTGAATAAAATATACAAAAATACAAATATAATTTTGCTTGTTATAGAAAACTTAAATAATACCGTTGTGGAATATTTTGTAATAATTTTAGTATCTATTGCAAAAGTCAATCCAAGTTTAAAAATCTTACATATTGCCTATATCTCCATATAACCCCCGGTGTATACAAATCGTCCCATAATTACGTTTATGGAATTGGGTGGGGGAAACAAAAAAATCTGGTTAGTATATAAACCTTATGTTTATATATTTATAAAAAGAAAAATTTGGGAGAAAACAAACATTAAAAAACCGAAAACTATTTAATTGAATTTATCAAGGAAAAATCATACGATCTAATTGTAGGGAGTTTTTTGAAATTTGAAAATATGTATAACATGTAGAATTGGGTGGTTTAAGAATTTACGTGTGAAAAATACAAATAAAGGTAAATTTAGTTGTAAGAATTTTTAAAAAATTTTAAAAAAAGTGTAACAAATAAAATGAGAAATAATTTAAAAATGAGTGTAAAAAAATAAAATAAAATGTGTGAATAGACGCAACCTTACCTTTATAAGGGCGTTGAACTTGCATGGCTGAAGCGCAAAGATGGTGATATTTTTGGCTCCTCTAGCGGACAAGCTCCTAACTCAGAACACCGAGAGAAGCGGCAATGATTAACAAACTAAAAATTGCAGACATAAAAATCAGAACTCATAAACAAGTAAA
>NW_010361611.1:0-654 GCF_000414095.1 Morus notabilis
AGATTTTTTATTTTTCTTTCTGAGAGAAAAAGGGATGATTGGTATCATCCTGTCCCCATCTTTTTTGTTATTTTAGAAATACGGACCTTACTCAATTCTACTTAAATGATGGGTTCAATTTTTACACAAACTACCGTACATTTAATGTCGCCCAACACATTAACTGAATAGGAGTCCTAAAGTGGAGCTATGGAGCATCGGATCATAAGCTTATCTTGAAAAGAGGAAAAAGAAAGACATCTTTTACTACTACAACTAACCCATTGATGGTTTATTGGCAATTTTGGCAACCTGACTCGTTCAATTTGTTGAGTTGAAGAAGCTGGAGCAGTTGGGTTTCCGTAAGAGGAATGATCTTGTTATAATACTCGTATTTTTGACAAAATTGCTAAAAGTGCTTTCATTGGAAAGTGGTAACCCACCAAACTATCTGATAGATACCAATACAAACTTTTCCAGCTTCAGAGCATTTATCGGCCACACAGAAAAGAAAAAGGCCACTTTCTGACATGACTCGCTCAATATATTTCCTTTCGTATTTCATTTCCACACGAAAAGGTTACTTCCTTGAGTCAATACGCTACCCATTTATGCGAAGAAAATGATGGAATTTCTATTGTACAAACTATTATTTATAAATCGGCTATCAAAAAA
>NW_010361612.1:0-1203 GCF_000414095.1 Morus notabilis
ATAATAATAATAATAATAATAATAATAATAATAATGATAATAATAAAATAAATAAATAATAAATAATAATAGTAATAATTCATATCCTCTTGTCCCAATATATATTGTAATGACTGATAGACTTTAAATAATACAATTTATGCATTTAAGCCAAAAATTTTCCTAGAAAATATTATGTTATATTTTATGACTGAAGGATTTATGGAATTAATATCAATTTTCCTAAATTTTGTAGTAGATTTCATGCTAAGTTCATGTTTTACGATCAAATAGATTCGATCGATAAATTCTCACCGTAATTTAAGGCGGAAGAATTTTCAGTGCATATACAGTTTGAGAATCTTAATTCCAAGAATCTCCAAGCACAATACAATGTTAGCAGCGTACAAAAAAATCCTTAATTGCCGAACAGTTAGGTTGAAGTCACGAGAAAAATACTTATAGTAGAAGGGTACAATGTGAGCTCAGGAGTTGACACCGTCGGTAACATTGTCATTCACGGGATATAATGTAAAAAAAAATTAAGTTTAGAATTTGTTTAGTCTAGAATAAATTTCAAGATTTGAAACAGTTCAAAATATTACGCGAGTGAGAATTTAATGTGTTATCAAAGTAGTCGGGGATTAATATTGAACCGTAAATAAGCAGTAGAAAAGGAATTGTCAGAAACTAGAATTTCCTGTCGGCTAAGTATTTTCTTACATTAGGTATAATTTTATCAGTTTTAAGGGAAACTTAAGAGATGAGACAAAAGTACAAGAGTGGGTTAAGTTTAGGTTGGATGAGATGTGATGTGATGGTGGTAGGTGAAGAGAAATTATGACATACTTACCCCTTTCTTTTCTCCCACATAGACCGGCCATGCTTAAGGGATTTGAACCCAAAAATTTAGTTGAATAAGAGAGTTGATTTGGTATTAAAAATGATTACCAACTTGTCTATAAATGGAACCATCATAAGCTAAGCCTCACTTTTACTCTATTCTTCTTTCTTCTCCACACCAAAACCGGATTCACTACAACTCCAAGCCTCCAAAATTTTCTCCACCCTCCCTCACCAAACCGGATTCACTACAACTCCAAGCCTTCAAAATTTTCTCCACCCTCCCTCACCAAACCGACCCTTCCTCTAGTCCACACACAGTCAAAAGTTTCCATATATCTCACCATAAATCTTAGCTTAAGTTGGAGGAGAAGAGGAGGA
>NW_010361613.1:0-1345 GCF_000414095.1 Morus notabilis
ATATATATATATATAACACTCTGAATGAGAATTTATTTTGTAATCAATGATGAAGCTACTCTTAAAAAAAGTAAGAGTAGCTTCATCATTGATTACAAAATAAATTCTCATTCGGAGTGTTATGTAAAAAGAATAAAACATAATGGCCATCTTTAATATATTTATATTTTTTGAATTTGGGAGTGGAGAATTTAACTACCAACTCAACATTGCATATGAAGGGAATTACCAACTAAACTTGCTACCACCCACACATAAAATCTTTAATTTTTACAGGAAAAAAATAAAAAATAAAAAATCACAAGTACACCTTAAAAAATGAAGTTTAATGAGACTAGGGAAAAATGCCAAAAGTACGAAGTTTTTGTAAAATATTACATTTATTTGTGTTTTTTGAAATATTAAAAATACGAGCCCTTTAGTTTGAGTATACAGCCAATTTACCAGTCAAACTTTTAAAATTTAAAAAAAAAACCCTAAAAATTATTAATTGAAGGATAAATTTCACTCATACACCTTGAATTTCTGGTCATTTGCATGTTACACCCTAAAATTTTAATTTTTGCATCTAGGGCCCTAATGCTATAATTCCTGACAATGCAATCCAATCAATAATGTGTATCAATTAACTGACGAAAATGAGAGTTTGAAATGCCAAAAATTAAAAAAGTTCAGTGTCCAACTTGTCAACCAATGAAAAGTTTGGGAATGTATTTCTTAGACAATTTCTGCCCATCAATAGAGGTGCATTAGTTAGTAGACCATAATTGCACAAAATTTTCAAATTTAGAGTCATGTGTGTTAAAATTGAAAACTTCCAAGTTACCAAATACAGATAAATTCAAGGTAAACCACAATACAATTAAGTCTGAAATTTAGGTCTCGTTCACTTTACGGATTCGAATTTTCAATTCGAACTGAGATGTGACATTTTCTGAGAGTTTTTCACTGTAGCAAAAAAAGTTAGATGTGACATTTTATGAGAGTTTTTTACTGTAAAAACTTAAAACTGAAAATTTAAATCAGTGAAATGAACGAGGCCTTAAAGTCAGTGAAGTGGTCCATGTACGTTGTCACCCTACATTTTTCGACAGCTAGGTATGACCAATAGCTAGTGAGAGTTTGAAAGAATTGTCTAATTTTCTTGTTATCCTGAGAAAGCAACATTGGAACTTCAGGTGCTTGAGTAACTCATTCTTATCTTAAAAGAAAGACAGAGAAGACTGCGGCCTCGTTCACTTTGCGGATTCGAGTTTTTAATTCGAGTTGAGATGTGACATTTTTTGAGAATTTTTTACTATAGCAGAAAAAGTTAGATGTGATATTTTTTTAGAGCTTTTTACTG
>NW_010361614.1:0-1112 GCF_000414095.1 Morus notabilis
TAGAACTAGAAGTACGACTTTCGGCGTTTGTAATAAAGGGTTTATTTCTTTTATGTGTTTAAATTTATAGTTTTTTTTAATAAAAAATTTAAATTTTAAATGTTAAAATTAAAAATTATTGGTTTAAACGTATGAGCTAAACATATCAAAGTGTTACGGAATTATTTATATAATAACACATAGAATAGAGAACATTTTATTTTTTATTTTCTTAAAAAAAAAAGCACACTTAAAAAACATGCTCTATAGAAATTATACTAATTAATGTGACATGTGAGTTGTTATTTTTTTATTAGTAGTTATTTAAAACGTTGTCACGTCAATTATTAAAAAATAATATTACATCTACTAATAAAAAAAAATAACAACTCACGTATCGCATCGATTAACACACAAAAATTAAGTCGATGGCCCTAACCTTACTCTTCTAACAAATAAGATCAGAAGTCAAATTACCTAACCTTCACCTGATGATATGTATAAATTGTGATTGACAAAAAAAATTAATTAATCTTTGATACGTTCACGGGAATTAGTACTTTGACAGTTTTGGGGCGGCTGGATTGTAATTGGGTCAAGAATTTCTACTCATTTCTTCGTCGATTTGAGAAAACTAGATATGCATGAACACACATATATAACTATATATACACATTATGTAAAATTTTATTTCTGGTATATATATCCACCTAGAACTAGTCAAACGTTGATTTCAAGAAGTAGCACATTATAATTATTTGTCTTTGGTATATTTGCTATTCCATCATGATTAAGTCCTTCAGTTTTTGTGGAACTTTTGCCAAGGGTACTTATTAACAGCCGAAGAGAACAAATATATCTTAGAGAATCAGTAGAAAGCCGCCATAGATTTCAACCAGAAAAAATAATAATTAAAAAAAAAAAGACGCCACCACACCCACTTAAACACGGTCGTCGTCATAAAACGGTAAACAAAATTAGTTGATTATTGAGGCTGAGTCCTCATTTATAAACAATATATGAAGTACTTTTCACCTCCAATTAATGCCAGAAATACTTTTCAGAAATGCTTATTGTACTTCTTGGTGTGGAATAGTCTATTAGTTAAACCTCTATATATATATATATATATA
>NW_010361615.1:0-855 GCF_000414095.1 Morus notabilis
TTTAATTAAATTCATCATGAACAATGTTTTTTATTATTATTCTTAAACATTATCTTCTCGTATATAACACTTATATACTGTGTTTAAGGTTACATAAATAATTACAAAATTTTCATTTGATATTCATAAAATATTCATAAATATATGCACATAAAATGATGAATAAACTCTTTTATTAATTAAATAATAAACATTTTATTATATTTCATGCTTCTAGGACACTATTCTCAATAAAAATCATATATTAACTTAAATTAAAAATTTGAATCAACGAATTAAACAGACCATAACTAACCAAACCATTTCATGAAAAAAAAACCCTAAAAAAAAATACATTTAAAATTACCTTGTATATGTTACATCCAAGGAACTGCCTCTCTCTATTTTAATCAGTTTTGGCCGTCCGTATCATAGATTGAAGACCATATTTACACCTTACAGGACCTTTCGAATCAACTTGAGTCTCCATGTGAGAAGTGTCGAGTCTTTCCCTGTTGTTGCTGCTTGCTTCTATTGACATTTCTTTCACCAAATTTTTGCCCCACCTTTTTTCCCCCTCTTTATTGCCTTTTACCATCTCTTACCAGTAAATACAAGGTGTAATTGGCGCCTACTTTTATTTTTGGAGGGAAGAGTATGCAATAAACCCAAAATAAAATACCTCAAGACATACATTTCAAAAATGTTTTGGGAACGTATTGACACAAATGATAAAATTCAAAAAAAATTTATAAAATTTGTCTTTTTTTGTTTTCTTTCTTTTTCAGGGCCGTGAATTGGACAAATTTAAATAAATGTATCTCTTTGAACTCACCTCTTTAGTTTTATCATTCACTTAGAATTGCGCCCCTCTTT
>NW_010361616.1:0-1985 GCF_000414095.1 Morus notabilis
AAAAAAAAAAAAACAGAAAAACAAAAAACAAAAAAAAAAGGGCTAAGCAGGCCAAATACTGGAGGCACAAAGGTGGGATCTCAAATATATTGGATAGTTTGTGTAAAGGAAAGAACTCTTCACGGTAGAATCTTGATCCAGAAGCATGATTTTCATTTCATGTAATTTTCAGTCAATTAAGCATAATTTTTGGCGACCATTTGCATATTCCTGCCCATCAATTTGTGCACAATTTACATTTTATCTGGAACCTGATCCCTTTAGTCAAATCCAACTTCCTAGCCAAGCCTTTGGAAATCTCAAAAAAATAAGTGCTGCTGATTTTTCTTAGTGAAGATTCAAAATACTCACTCACGTAGGTTTCATACATATACATGTACTGTTAGGTCCTTGGTGCTCTATCGTCCAAAAGGACAAGCCAATGTGGAACTTCATTCGTACGTTCATAACATGCATAGTAATATGAACATATATTTATTAGGAGATTCTTAGTGTAGTGTTTGAAAAAATAAATTCTCGGTAATCTTTATTTTTAAGTGTTAAATTAGTATTAAAAATTATTTGTTATGTATATTTTTATTATAATGTGATGTTAACTAAAATTAACAGTAAAAAACGGACACTATTGATAAGTGCCATACTAAAGAATGACCCAATTCTTTTTTTTTTTTTTTTTTTTTTTTTTTTAAAAAAGGGGGGCCAATTGTTGTCCTGATGAGTTTAAACATGCAAGGAACGAGCCTGTTCGAGTACTTCAAGAATCTTGTAATTCTGTCTTTGTTTAAAGGGAAAAATTATTGCAACTGAGAATGACAGTGTCAAGATTTGTTTGTTATCTTGGGCCTTGAACAGTATTATAATATTTATATATTTTGGTCATGATTCAAATTCATAAAATAAGACAACCAAACACTGGTTCGAATCACATTTCAGGTTAGAATCAGAATCATGCATATACACATCCAAACGAAGGTTCTAATCACTCTGAATCACGATTCAAATCATGAATCATGGATCTGAATCAAATGATTCAAATCACCCTGATTTCAATCCTTATACCAAATGGACCCTATAATTTGCTTTGGACAAAGGAAAACTTCAGCTTTTAGTGCCCTTAATCAGGATGGTTTGCCCCAATTATTGAGAACAGAGTTTTCCTAACAAGCAGTCTTGAAGAAAGTAATCTCACTTTTGTTGGGACCACATGCCGGTGGGCAAGAGGACTGAGTTTGAATAGGAAAAACAAAAAGTTCAAAAAAAAAAAAAAAAAAAAAAGTGGCACCAATAATGAAAGGCATAAACACTGATTTTGTATGGTGGTGTTGTAATTATTATGATGATGAGAAGGAGAATATTTGACATGTTTAATAACATGTTTAATGATGGGAGCACTTTCTCGACATTCTGATTAAGGAAGGATTTACCATTGGCTTAAGAGCTTGCTACTTAGCCTTTTGTGTTCTTGAGGAAAAGAAAAAGAAAAAAGATAAACCATGTCATTAAAGGTCAAGTATTCAAGCATAAAAATCAGGCGGTTGCTCTACACAAATTGCAAATAAAAAGAATGGATTTTAGCTGCGTTTCAAAACCAAGTTTATGGTTTTGTGACAAACTTTGTTTGATATTAGCCATTTTGGAATCAAAACCAAAACCCTAGTGGAAAAACACAAAACAAAACAAAAACCCTCATGACATCATTTTGGCAAAATGAGTCCAACAAAAAACATAATTCATACCAAACGAGATTTTGAAAATTAAAGAATTATGTTTTAAATCAATGTTTTCGAACTAATGTTTTAAAACACTGGTTCCAGAATACAATAGTTTTTTAATGCAAACCAAACAAGCAAATTCGTATTGCAAGAAGGGTAATTTGCATGAACACGCCCTTTGTCATTTCAAATTGAATTATAAATTTTTAATTTTGACTATTTAAGAATCCAAATTTAATAATAATTGACAATGCTGTAAATCGGACATCACTT
>NW_010361617.1:0-402 GCF_000414095.1 Morus notabilis
GGCGGTACCGGGGCTGTACCGGGGTCACCCTGGCCCCGTAACGGGGCCGCCCCGGGCCCGTACGGGGGCCGCCCCGGGGCCGTAATGGGGCCCATAGCCATTAGATCAAAGCTCTCATCGTGATCTACGAATGGCACGGGAACGGTGAAAAACTTTTGGTGTCGTAAATAGGCCCATAATCCATCAGATCAAAGCTCTCTTCGCCCTCTACAACCGCGACGAAAACCGTGACAAATTTTTGTGTCGTAACGGGCCCCATTAGCCGTTAGATCGAAGCTCTCTTTGCAATCTACAATGGGCAAAGGAACGCTCAAAACTTTAGGTGTGTAACGGCGCCCATCAACCGATAGATCTAATCTCTGTTCGTGCTCTACAACCGCCACGGGAACGGCCAACATTTTT
>NW_010361617.1:653-972 GCF_000414095.1 Morus notabilis
GTTAGATTAAAGAAGCTCTCTTCACGATCTACGAATGGCACGGGAACGATGACAACTTTTGGTGTCATAATGGGGTCGCTCAGCCGGTAGATTGAAGCTCTCTTCGCGATCTACGACTGCCATGGGAACGGCAAAAAGTTTTGGTGCCGTAACGGGGCCCATAATCCATCAGATCGAGGCTCTCTTCACACTCTACAATCGCCACGGGAACGGCGATAACTTTTGGTGTCATAACAGGGCACATCAGCTGTTAGATCGAACCTCTCTTCACGATCGACAGCTGCCACATTTTCGGCGAAAACTTTTGGTGTCCTAACGG
>NW_010361618.1:0-6667 GCF_000414095.1 Morus notabilis
AAAAAAAAAAACTGAAACCTAGCATTTTCACAAGCTCATGTGTCTTGCACGTGCATTCTTGTTCAGTATTATCTTCTTTTAATTTAAAATTAATTTTAAAATGTGCTAAATACATTTTATCCTATTAAAATCACCTAAATAGTTTTTATTTAAAAAAGATAGTGAGGAGTTTATTTATATAAATATTTAATTAACGTAAAGATGAAAAAATAATTTTATTGAAATACATATTTAAGATTACCAGAAAATGAGAAAAAAAAGTTATAAGGAAATAAATGGAAAAAAATTTAAAATAAAAAATAAAATAAAGCAAAAAAAAAAAAAAAAAGAAGAAAACACATAGCTACATGAAAAAGGCAAGATAAAGAGTCATTATCACTTTTCAAACAGGACAATTATCACTAACCCCTTATGTTTTATCAAAATTACAAAGTCACCATTATCAAAACTAACCACGTCAACACTCTTTTATTAAAAACTTTGTTAAATTTACATGACAAATATTAACATAACCTTTGTTAAATTTACTAATCACGTGGCGGGTCTAAGGGAGAAGCACTGTAAAAGATGATTGAGTTCGTATGCTCTCTTTTTCATGTCTCTTCCCGCGTCCTTTTAATAATAACATGTCACATCATAACTTTTTAATTAACATGATAAGAATATTTATTTAATATGGTATTATAATTGACGTGTCACAATATTATTGAAGAGACATAAAAAATGTCAGGAATAAAAGGACATGAGAGTTGATTCATGTAGAAGAGCCTTCTAGCTCTTTTATGTTTGTTATGTTATGTTATAATTTAAGAGAAATTATTTAATACAAAAAAGTTAAGGGAAAATGAAATGATGACCATATTTTAGTTATCTAGTCGCCTTCCTCCGTTGTGAGTTCGCGTACGTCACCATTGTCCACCACGCTGGAGCTCGCACCAGAATTGTCCTCCATGTAGTCGTTTGTTTTTCAAAACTTTTCAAATTTTTTCTTTTAAATTTTCGTACAAGTGTTTAAATTTTTAATTTTCTTTTAACTAACTAATATACTCTTTTCTTTGTAGCGCCAATGCTGTTAAAAGCCCGAAATTATTAACAAAAGTATACATCTTATATGCCAAATGCTGCCTACTCTAGCCTGAATGCGCATAACAAAACGCCTTTGCCGAACATCGGAAACTTGAAACTAGAACTGTAAATTGTAATCTAAAAGATGAGAAATAGTGAATATATACATATACATATATGTATATATATATATATATATTGAGAGAAATTATGAACATTAATTATACATTGCAGGACCAGTCATCTAGGTATCTCCAAATCAAGCAAACTTGAATCTAAAACCTAACCTATTTCGTTAAGATGGATTTTGGAGAGGCAACCTAAATCAAGTTGGATGCTCAACATTGTATGAGCAACAATATCCGCTGAGCTAAACAAAACTAACATGCTAAGGCATTTGAATCTCTCCACTGCATCGAAGGAGAGATTTTTCTGTCACGTAAACAACCGCGACTCTGACAAGAGCTCAAGAGTGAATACACCCGATTATTCATCGAATGTGAGTTAGCTTTTCCAGTTGGACGAAACCTTAGTCGAGCAATGGGGAGAAGATGCATAACAGAGACAACTTCGCACAATACCGGTTCTCACAAGCAAGTATTTCATACCTAGTTATACCAACATCCACTTTCTTTCCACTATTTGGGTGCCCCGTTTGTTAGATGAAGCCTTGCAGCAGAGTTCAAGAGTCTGCATCTCTTGGTTCTGGCGAAAGATTCATGTCGTCTGTTGGTGGCGTATTTAAATCAACTCGATCTGTTTTTGGTGGAGCAGAATTTGCTTGATCTGTCGCTAAAGGTTCGTCATACTTATGATCTGTTTCTGCGGGAACAATTTCCACTCCATCCGTTGAAGCGGGGACAGTATCCCCTTGATCAGTTGCCGACGGAACAGATTCTACTCTATCTGCTAGCAACGGACATGTCGAAGCAATCTGAGTCTTTTGCTCTATATTTGCTTCCACACTTTCATATTCAGAAAGGAGATCCATAAATTCATTCAGCAATCGCTGGACCTTTCTATTAGTTGCCATAGCCGGAAGAATATCTTCCCTTAAGAGTTTGTGTTTCCTCATTCCCTGCGGAGAACAACACACAATTTCCTCAGCATTCAAATAACTCTGGAACTGGTAAAAGTTTGATTGCATGTATCGGGAATATGTGCACCAATTTCAGAACTATACAATATATATTAGTATGAGAAACTCAACAACCAAAATACTAGCCTCCAGGAAGGCAGTAAGAAGCTACTTTTATTTCCTGCCATGATAAAAAGGGTTAAGGACGGAATACTGATTATCCATTGATCAGTCAATTAGGAGTGAAGTTGGAGCAAAAAGAAGGGGAGAAAAACTAAACCAACCCAGCAGAGACTATTTAATTTTAATTGAACACGGCCAGGGAGGGCACATTTTAGTAGAATGTGAGAAAGATGAAAAATGTCCATTAAAAAAACCAAAAAAAAAGAAAGAAAAACAAAACAAAACAAACAAACAAACAACCTTTGTGTAAAAACATTTGGAGAGAAAAGGGGCGGAACAGTTTGAGGGAATGACTCTCTCATACACTGCCCTTGAGTCATGGTTCAAGTGAAGCAAGGTGAAAACACAATTTCAATTTAGAGCCCACCAAACAGGAAGAGAAAAGAAGTAGCTAGAAAGTAAAGGAGCATTTAGACAAGGCAAGTTTCAAGGTTTGCCACAATTTACACAACTTTGCTAATAGAAAGTACCCAGTCATTGTGAATTATCATTTATTATTATTCTTTTCTCATGCACATGTTAAATCAGCTTCTGTGGATAAAAACCGCTCAAGATTCATGTCAATCATCACAAATGAAGGATGATATGATAGATGTTTTTTGGAGGATGAAGATTTGCTAACCAATTACCAACTCTATATTCTCCCAATAACAATACAAAGTCCCACATATCAAAATAAATGGTTAGTGGAATCCACGTCCTCCTGTTTGGAGTTCTTTATATCTCATGAGTTTTATAACGAAGTTTTGTTTCTTTTCAAGAGCTCAACTATCAATCGAAAAAATGAGACTAAATTTTGCATAAGAAAACTCACAAGCACAACAGGATCCCAAGCCAAGTTCTTTGTATCTGAAGAGGTATCTTCAGCCATCCCAGTTGGAGGTCCAAGAAAACTCTCACAAACTTCTCGTAAACGAGACTCATCAGCTTCTCTGAAATGAACGTGAAGTACTTGAGAATAGCAGTAGATAAAGGAAACTCAATTCAGATGGAAACCTTTTGGCTATTTTCAGCAGAATACTAAGTTGTTCAAGAATATAGGGATTGAGACCAGAATAGAATTGTATCAAATCTCATATCAGAATATTACTTAGCATACCAAGCATGAGTGTATCAAACATGTTTGTTACTAAAGAACTTGAAGTTTAAATCTGAAAACGGCTTTTTCCTAGAAGACTAAGGGTAAAAGGCTAAAGGCTATCCTTCAGGAACTTCTAACGTGGACTGCAAAATGAATAGACAGGTACAAAACTACCTCTTAATGGATACTAGACTGAAAATGTTCGGATCTGTTAATGACTTGGGAACTTGTTTGGTTAGTGGGCTGGTAGAGTTAGTAGGAATTAGTATAAATAAAGGGCTTAGTAGCTCACTAGGAGTAGGCTGTGATTTTGAGAGTTTTGGGAGACTCATATTAAGGAGAGCTGGTTGTCTCTTGAATACCGTCAAAGTTAGGAGTTCTCCGGAGTCCTCGAATACTCCAATCTATCCTAAGCTTTCTTTACATTTTCCTTAGTTTGGTTGTAAATTCTATGAGCTAGTGTTGGTGATGATCAACAAAACCACTCTGATTGCCTTCTATTCTTGTTGTTCTGTGTGAAAATTGAGCTGTGATAACTAGGTTCCTAACAGAAAAGCTAAAAAAACTTACTAGCAACAATAAACAAGAAAAGAAATGTATATGAAACAGAAAAGCAGCACTTGAATTAAAATTCAACAAACACCTTGCAAGAAAGCGAATGTATGACAGGAGACATTGGCGATATTCGTTAGGAGACTTCAAAGCCAGTGCAGAAGCCAACTGAGCTTCCAAATGAGCTCGTGTCTGCACTCCATCATCAGTAACCCTGTAGAAACATGTAACCACGGGTCAATTCAGAGAGAGAAAAATTGCAGTGAGGACCTCATATATTATGCACAGCAAAAGACTAGTTCAAGAATACATAAAAAAGTGGCCTCCATATCTTAACAATGGACCAAATCAGATTTTCATCTTAACGGTGAATCAGAAAAATGTATGACTAGGATTATGATATCAACACAATACTTTCTGAAAAGGGATACGCTTGTTAAATACAAACCTGCTCCAACCTGGCTTTCTAGCCAAATATTTCCTAACATCAACCTGCAAGGCAGCCAGCTCACCACTCTGAATTGAACCAAGATTCCACGAGCTTGCAAAATTAGATGCAGGGAAACAATCATCCGCAACCCTCAGCCAACACATTAGGTTCATGTCAAAAAGGAAGGCATGGCGAGTGGCAAGAACAACAAGAGGTGATCCTGACCTTGACAGCTTTGCTGATATAACTTTGATTGACCCTGAAAGTGTGATTAATATAAACAACAAAAGTGGTCAGTAAGAAACACATGAAAACCTTGCATGCTGAAATCATTGATTTGCATCCAATGTAATAAATAAACAAATAACTAAAACCTAAATATTCTTAAGCTTCACCATAAGTCTTAGTGTTACAGTTTTCAATAATAATAATAATGTCTCACAATTATATGGTACCTGCATCTTTTGCAGACAAATTCGAATTAGCTGCAAGCAAAGACGCCAGCGAATCATGAAGAAGGCAGTTTCGGTTGAGCAGATCCCACAAATACAAGGATCCTTTTCTTGTGACCAATAGCAACTTCCAGCATTCATCGCAGTCTATAAATGTTGCTGCAGACCCCATCATCATGGTTGGCATAGCACGTCTCCCACACTTTGTGTAAACCTTCTCAAAGTGAGAGGAAAAAAAAATATACAGGATATAATTTCGAACCAATTGATGCATAATTATTTGTGGCTACAAAAAATTCATTACAATCATAATACAACAGAATGCTTATGAAAACCCTGGCAACTGAGGACCTAACTATAGAATTCATTTGCGTTCTTAGGAGACCCTAAACTTGATACAGATATACATTTGGTGTATCAAAAGAATACCAAATATCATTATCACCATTAGGCAGCAGTGAAAGAAGCTCAGAAAAGTTGTCTTAAGCTGGCAGAGGCATATCATCAATTATGTATAGAGATTGCCTCAAATAAACCAAAAAACAAGAAAGAAAATGAATTGCATTTCTCAGACAAATGAAAGCTCAGTAATTCCAAATAACTTAATTCTCGAGTTAAGATTCCATTTAATTTAAAGGAATTCCATACATTTCAAAACTCGATGATACTTTTAACGACCAAGCATCAGAATCAGAACATCTAACCAAGAATATAGAACTAATCAACAGTAGCAAACCCCACCACCCTGAATACGCCAATTTGTATACCATTTCAAAACTCGATGATAGTTGTAATGACCAAGCACCACAATCAGAACATCTAACCAAGAACATAGAACTAATCTACAGTAGCAAACCACACCACCGCGAATACGCTAATTTGCGTAACATTTTCATTACAGGGGAGGAAGCAAGGATAAGAACACAATGCCAGGTGGCGCAGGTCTCAAATCTAACTAGTCAAATTTGCATTTATTTGCTTACCATCAGTTCATAATAAAAAAGTATGACTTGGGCGTGGTACTGTAAATTTTGAACTAAGGAACAAGAAAAGAATTCCCAACAGAGGAAGTTTGACAGCTAAAAGCGCACTAGCAAATCATTCAAGTGCAGCATGAATAATAACCAACGCTTATTAAGATCACAACTGAATGGTGATCTAAATTTTCAATAATTAAATCATGTGAAGTGCAAATAAGGATAAGATATCCAGTAATAATACTAATATTTGAACTTATGGTTATAAATCCAATATGAAAACTGTCACGAGTGAGCATTAAACAAAAGAACGAAAAGAAGAAAAAAGGGGGAAAAACAAAAACAAATTCAACCAAAGAGAAAAATAGACTTTTGTGCCATACCTGCAGGCATCCATCTTCACACCCAACAGCCCAGAAGTTGGCATTTCCAGCTAAAACAGTGACTTTACCAGAGATCCTATCAGACCAAAGAATTTGGGATCCCCTTGTACACATAATTTCTGTTTCCTTCATAATGAAAGTATTTCCCATGCCAACAATGTCGTTCATAGCATGTTCCCATGGACGTGATTCCAAGCAAATTGGAATGGTATCTTCCCCTTCTTTTTTGTCTAACACCCTTATTGATAGAGTAGAACTACAAGCGCCAGATGAAATGCAAGCCTTAATATTCCCCGACTGTTCCACGTTGATGATTCCATCTCTGCCTGGAGAAGCAGAAACCTTTTCAATAACAAGGCTCTCAGAAATTGTAGCCCTAGCAGTGACCCCAGATCGCTCTTTTAAATCGGAGCTTTTGCTAAGTGTTCCCCTGACAGAACTCTCTCTAATAGCACAATCAGCAGGA
>NW_010361618.1:6720-8744 GCF_000414095.1 Morus notabilis
CCGGAAGAAATATTTACCTGCTGAAGAGGCACTCCAACTGCTTCGGGAATAATCCTCTTTCGGCCATCAGGACGTCTATACTCCCTCTGCTTCACAGGACTTGCAATACGGTTGGATTTCGGAACATTGTTTAACCCATCACCAGTAGCTCCTCCATTTTTCTTCCTATCATCAACTTGAGGGTCTGAAGCCTTTGTTGCAACTCTAACGTCGACATAAGGTTTTGTAAGCACCTGACTCTGCTGAACATTTGGAACCACTTTCTTGCTAGGGAGGACTTCCTTGGCAGAAGCTGCTTCAAGCAATAACTGTGCTGGAGTTTCCGCTAAATTTGCTTGTCGACCTCTTACATCACCGTAACGACTTCTCTTTAACTCATCCAACTCAGTATCACTAAGCCTGTTGCCAAGTTCTTTTGCATCAAAATGGAAAGAAGCAACTGAACCATCCAGGGAACAAGCAAAAAGGGAATACCCGTCAGGGCTCCTGTTTTGAAAAGGAGAAAACAAACATCAATAAAACTAATAAGAACCAAAGTAACAATTAGAAAGACAGAATTCAAAGTCAAATTGGATTTGGTAAAAGGAAGAAAGACGTAGAGTATGCTAGACAACATACTGATTACATATATGATAAACATACCAGGATAAATCCACAACACTTTGAGAAAAGAAATGCTTTGCCACAAAGAGAGGACGAGGACTTGCAGTTGTCCACACAGTTATTGTCCGATCCTGACTCCCAATTGCAATTACATTATATGGTTGTGGTTCTTTAATTCCAGTCTTCGATGCCCCGTTTGTCCATCCCACAGGGGCAGCTTTCACCTCCTGCGAATTGGTAAGACTCCTTCTAAACATTGAATGATTAAACTTCACCACTATTACAGGGGCATTATGTCCCAAAAAATCAAACGTTGCAGACCATTCGCCTCTCTCTAGAACAGGTGCAGAGTGCCTGGGCTTCTGGAATCCATGAGTGGTGGTAATAAAGTGACCACAAGGGGACCATCCAAGTCGCCTGAAAAAGGTAGATCCAAGCTGAAAGCACAAGATCCCATTAGAAAGAAATATGAAATCTTTATCTTAAAGCACAAAAACACAATAAAGCATACCGATTTTGTCCAGTGGCCATCTGTCCTGTGAGCAAGACTCCAGTCACTTGTTCGCCAAATAATAACAGTCTTGTCATCAGATTGACTTGCTATGAAAGAGCCAATGGGATCCCAAGTCACACCTTTTACCAGGCTGGAGTGACCCCTAAGAACAGCAGTACAAATGCCATTGCTCATATTCCATACATGGACAGTGTTATCTAAACTCCCACTAGCCAATGTTGAGTCATCTGGAGACCAATTAAGATCCACCTACTTTAGGCATGTAAAAGCAACTCCCTAGTTAGACGAGACTCGTATGAACTATTCAAAATTCATTGTGGTTTCTAAAACGCAAAGCAGAAAACTGAAATAATTATCTGATCCCCTCCATTTTTTCAAATCATACTTCACAAGGAGAAATTTCAAACTCTCAGGGAAAAAAAAATTATGGCTTAAACTCGTAAAAAAGCATAATTGTAATGATCTTTTGGAAGAAAACATAGTTCAACGTTAAAAGCAATGTCATTACCACGTCTGCAGTGTGCCCTCTCAGAGTCAATACAACTTTCCAATTCTCAACATCTGGGGGTTCTCCACTCCCAAACTCCGTTGTCCCTGAACCAGGCTTCCTCTCATGAACTAAAATTGCTTGATCATCAGATCCTGAAGCAAGATATCTACCATGCTTAGCCCACCTGACACAATTGACGGATCCAAAGTGATCACGAAGTGTTGCAAGAAGCCTTTGTGTGGTTTCTTCAGTATCCAACTCTCTGCCAAGAGATTTCATGTTCCATATCCGGACCTACAGATAAGAGAGTATGGGGAGGATAAAGACTTTCACAACAAATGAACCAAGTAAATTCAAACTTCAAAGGCAATAGAATGCAAGATTCCCCCCCCCCCCCCCCACCATCGTCACCATTTA
>NW_010361618.1:9145-11566 GCF_000414095.1 Morus notabilis
AAAAAAAAAAACAAAATGCCCCCCCCCCCCCCACATTCGTGAGACTATATTCAAATAGTACAGCGAGTAAAACAGTTACAGGAAAATCAAAGAATGCAAGAATAATGCACGGAGGTGGTAAAACAATTTCCTCATTACGAAGAAATGGGCCTCAAGTGTTAAGAGTGCTAATGCTAAGCCAGTATTTAGTGTTGCATGGATTCCACAGTACTTCATTCTTTGCGCAAATTAACCAATACACGCATTTTACATTAAAACAGGGACATATGAAAAAGAAAAAATGGGCCTCGAGTATCAGAAATTTATATAAAACTTTATCTGCATATAAACCAACAATCACAAATCAAGCAAGCTGCAAGCACGTTCCATAGTGCTCAATTCAAGCAAAATTAAAAAATTCTCTCCTGAAATACACAAAAAGTAACACAAATCCAGGAGCAAGTGTTCAAGGCCCCGTTCTTTTCACAATTCAAATCACAGCTCAAATTTTTTGCTACAGTATTTCTCTCACAAATAATTCAACTTTCTGTAACAATGTTTTCTCTCACACAAATTCACTTTGCAACTCAAGTTCACAACTCGAACCCGCAAAAAGAATGGACCCCAAGTCTTTAAGGTTTATACCCCGTTCATTTCACAATTCGAATCAAAACTCAAACTTTTTGCTACAGTATTTTCTCTCATAAAAATTAAAATTTAACTTTTTTATTACAGTGTTTTCTCATATAAATTCACTTTTCAACTCAAACTCGCAAAACAAAAGGCCATTGAAAGCTCCAATGACCAGTCCTATTCGAACAACTACACTGAATATTTGACTGGTTTTTTCTGCTTTGCATTCACAAAATAGAAATGCTAAGTGTCACAATGCGAGAACATGCCATCCTACATTTTCAAGTAACCGAAACGAAATCCAAATAACGAAGAAACAGTTCACCAATACCAAATGGAAAAACCTTAGGCCCCGTTCATCCGATTCGAGTTTTACTACAATAAAAAGCTCTTAAAAACAGTCACATTTAACATTTTTACTACCGTAAAAAGCTCAATAAAAAGCTCTTACATAAAATCACATATCAACTCAAATTAAAAACTCGAATGAATCAACGAACTAAACAGGTCATTAATACGCTTAAGCTTCCACTATCACTATAAGACGTACATATAAACCAAAAAAAATACTAAAAAAATATCCATAATTCCATTTTCCTAGACAAGCAAATTATGTACATACATACATACTTATATTATATATATATATATAACCGCATACCTTATGGTCACCCCCACCAGTAGCAAGCCTGAGCCCACCAGGCTGAACATCAATGGAGAATATCTGCATTCCCTCATGCCTTACCCAACTAGGCTTCTCTGCAATCATTGCTTCTAACTTTGCCTCCAAAAAACCCAAGACCAGCCTTCTTTTTCCGCTGCAAATTGACACAAACAAAAAAAGAAAAAAGAAAAAAAAAAAAAAAAACCCCTAATTGAGCAATGGAAAAAGGAATGATTCCTTTAAATTAACACGAAATTAATCTTCTTACGCGAAAATCCGGCAAAATAAAAAGTTATGCGGAATTGCGGTTTAGAAACAAGCGAAAAGAGTAAACCCTAGAGCGAGAAACTGTTTCGGATTCGAAGGTCTTGACGAAGCGGAGGAAATTTCAAGAGAACCCTAAAAAAGCCCTAGAAAGAGGAAACAAGAGTGAGGAGTAACTTCCTTTTTTAACGGTCAAATCAAATCGTCTAGGACTCTAGAAGTAGAAGATTGTGTTTGCGTGGGTCTTTGGCTTTCTATGCTTACAAAAGACGGCACAGAGTGAAAATAACGTTGGAAAAAGGAAAAGAGATATGAGAAAGAAGAATGGAAATTACAAGGGAATCAGTTTGATGTTTTAAAAAGTGTTTTGTTTTGGCAGTGCAAGCAAAAGTAAGCACGAAGCGAAGGAGTGCGCAAACACATCGAGTTTGGATGTTTGCGGGGATATGAGATGACGTTTAGTTGACAATTTAAAATTATGATTTAAAATTATTTTTAATTTATGTGTATTTTTTATAAGAAAAAATATTATAACGAGTTATAAATTATGATTTTAATTATAGCACGAATCTTTGAACTAAATTCATATTCTTTAAATTTTAAAAAAATTAATTTTAATTGTGTTGAAGAAAAAAGTAGCTGTTATAAAAAATAAGAATGTTTGATAAATTATAATTATAGTAGCTGTACTAATTTTAAAATCAATGTAATAATGTTTAATAAATTATGATGTTGAATTACTGTGTATAGTTAAAAATTATGATTATATTATATTATACTATAATATAATATATATATATAATTATAATATAATATAAATTTATTATTATATTTAATATAATAAAAAACTATTATTATATAATTATTATATAAAATATAAT
>NW_010361618.1:11941-16023 GCF_000414095.1 Morus notabilis
ATACAATATAATATATAATATATTATAAAATAATAATTACAATATCATAGTATAATTATAATATTATATTATATGATAAAATAATAATATTATAGTTATTAATATAATTATGATATTATGTGTTACAATATTACTATTATATTATATTATGACTTTGAATTTTAAATTGAAAATATTGTAAATTTAAAATTTTATTAAGGTTAGGACCGGTAATATGGGTCACGACACGATAACACGACTCAAAAATGATACGAATTTTGCGGGTTAGGGTTGAGAAAAAAGATGTTCGGGTCATAATTGGGTCGACCAGAAATTAACATGAAAAACACTGGTCAATTTCGGGTTGGACCCGCCTAACATGAACACGACACAAAACTCGTAAAAAACTAAAAAATACTTATATTTTTCATTTCATATTTTTTATTATATTATGAACTTGTGATATCATGATAGTTATACTCAAAATTTTATACTATTATTTGCTTAATTTCAATGGATGTTATTGTATTTCAGTGTGTTATGATTTTTAAGTTATTTCTAATAATTAAAAAACTAAATAAAAGTATATAATTTTCATGTTAATTTCGGGTTTACAGGTCAATTTCGTGTCACGGGTCATTTTCGTGTCGTGTCGTATCGTGTCAACCTGTAAAGTGGTCGTGTCATGTTCGTGTTGTAGTTTTTAAAAAATTTTGTGACGCGGGTCGTGTTCGGGTTTGACTGCAAATTTAGAAAGAAACGATCAAAACACGACACGTGACACAAATTGCCACCCCTAATTAAGGGTATTGTAGGTATTATGAAAGTTTCATTAATTATACTACTCTGATTCTCGCCCAATCTAAAAGTTAAAGTTGTCTTTAAGTTGATTCTGATTTTGACTGTAGATTCTTAAAAAATTCTTCAAAAAACACTTTTGAGGAGATTTACTAAACACTAAAATCAATTTTTACTACAAGCAGAATCTGATTTTGAGAGGGAAAAGCAATACCAAACTAAGCCATAAGGGACGAGAGGGAATTTTGGGACAATCACATGTGAAAATTTTTTTAAGGCCGTTTATTTCTCACTCAAAATTTAAATTAATGATTTTATTACAGTATTTTTTTTTCTCATGAAAAATTTAATTTTTAAACATTAAAATCAAGAATCATGATTTGAGTGTACTTTTTAAACGGGTCTTTTATGATCCAAACGCAGAGGGAGGTAAGGCCTAGGGGCATATATTCTTAGTTTTTAGATTTTACCTTCTTGTTTTAAATTTTTTTCATATGTGTCCTCCTTCATTCACAAAAATTTCAAAATATCTCAACCAAAATCCAATTTTTTTTTTTTACTTTTTTCTTTTTTTTTGAATGTTGTTTATTTTTTCTATTAAATCTTATACTTTTAAATGCACCTAATTGAAAATTTTCACTTTACTATAGTTAAAATTTTTATTTTTATTTTTTAAATTTGTTACTTTTAAAATATTATTTTCATATAATTTTTATTGTATCAAAACTGACTCTCACCAAAAAATTAAGGAGTTGTTTGGTTGGAAAATTCATACCCCGATTCGAATCATGATTCGTAGTTCACTACAGTATTTTCTCTCACAAAAAATACACGTAAATCAAAAATAGTTCTAATCTCATAATTCTAATCCATGAACCAAACGTCTCCTAAATAATCCCTTAAAATTATATTTATCAAATGTGTCCCTTATTAAGCATTTTTTTCAAGTAACCCTCTCAATTACTATTTGCTTGTAAACAACTTTTCTCTAATTTACCTTTGTTGAAGTAGTAAACACTTTTATCTTTAAAAGTTTATTTCTCAAAAAATTCAATATAGCGATCAATATGCACATTCATTTGCTTTCAATATGTTAATAGTATTGATGCTATGTTTGGTGTGATGGATAGAAAAGAGGAAGGAAAGAAGTAAATACTTAGGTGAAGGAAGTAAAATGGTTTTCTCTCATGTTGTTTGGTAGAAAAGAAAGAAAAGTGAAAAGAAAATGTCAAATTTAAGGCATTTTACAATAAATACTCCAATACAAATAAAAATATAATATAATGAATGGTGAATGTTAAAATTGTTATTTTACATCTCATTTTTTTGTCAAACTTTTTCCCCTATCTTTTCTTCCCAAGTTGGAATGATTAAAAATTAATGCGCCCCATGAATTTTTATTTTCCTTCATTCTTCATTTTCTCTCTGCCAAACGACCTAAAACTCTATTTTTTTCTATAAAATCCTTTCTCTGTTTACTTTCTTCTCTCTTTAACATCCTACCAAACACGTCATTGACTACTAATGCAAGCTGCTCGGGAGGTTTGGATTCACAGATGGAAAAATCAGCTCTTCTCTTTGAAATAGTACATTAAATGTTGTACTTCACAATAGTCCTTTTAACCGGCGCTTGATAAAATTCTTTGATTTTTGAACTAGAAAAATAATAAAAGAATTTTGAGTTTATTCCCTATTATTTTCAGTTATTTTCAATGTAATGAACCTAAACTTCAAATCATATGTTTTAAACTATAAGAATCCAAAACTATCACGTCTTGAACCTATTCACCAAATCGGCATGACAAATGGTGCTTATGTTGTATTTTGGTATTTTTTATATTAGTTTTCGACATAATTATTGACATAAAAATGTTTAAAAATGGAGGCATGGACATGATTCAGCCACTTAGTGAGTTGATGCGACACACTCAATATTAACTTGATACGAGATTGACTTGTCACGGCACAACTTTGACTCATGATCGCAATGTTGACGCAAAAATTATGTACAAGTTTGTTTACACATTACAAAGTACTAAAGTTTAATAATAAAAATACTTCACAACTAATAAAGAGTGAGGGGTTGTTTGGTTGGGGGATTCGTACCCCAATTCAAATCATAATTGATGGTTCGTTACAGTATTTTCTCTCACAAAAATACACGTAAATTGAAAATGACTCTAATATTATGATTATAATTCATGAATCAAACGTCTGCTGAGTCTCCGCATGAGTCGAATATTGCTAGGCCCACTTTTGATAACTTCTTGCCTCTTACCCTCTTCTTCCCCTTACTCTTCGGATCTCAATCCTATCTTCTTGTTCCCACTTCCACCAGAGACGTCTACTCTGACGCTGCTTGATCTATCACTCCGCTTGGGCTTATGAACTCGACAAACACTGGTCACTAATGTTTGGGCAGTTCATCTTTCTTTTTCCAACGATGTAAAACTCTTTTTTTTTTCTATAAAATCCTTTCTCTGTTTACTTTCTTCTCTCTTTAACATCCTACCAAACACGTCAATGACAACTAATGCAAGCTGCTCGGGAGGTTTGGATTCACAGATGGAAAAATCAGCTCTTCTCTTTGAAATAGTACATTAAATGTTGTACTTCACAATAGTCCTTTTAACCGGCGCTTGATAAAATTCTTTGATTTTTGAACTAGAAAAATAATAAAAGAATTTTGAGTTTATTCCCTATTATTTTCAGTTATTTTCAATGTAATGAACCTAAACTTCAAATCATATGTTTTAAACTATAAGAATCCAAAACTATCACGTCTTGAACCTATTCACCAAATCGGCATGACAAATGGTGCTTATGTTGTATTTTGGTATTTTTTATATTAGTTTTCGACATAATTATTGACATAAAAATGTTTAAAAATGGAGGCATGGACATGATTCAGCCACTTAGTGAGTTGATGCGACACACTCAATATTAACTTGATACGAGATTGACTTGTCACGGCACAACTTTGACTCATGATCGCAATGTTGACGCAAAAATTATGGACAAGTTTGTTTACACATTACAAAGTACTAAAGTTTAATAATAAAAATACTTCACAACTAATAAAGAGTGAGGGGTTGTTTAGTTGGGGGATTCGTACCCCAATTCAAATCATAATTGATGGTTCGTTACAGTATTTTTTCTCATAAAAATACACGTAAATTGAAAATGACTCTAATATTATGATTATAATTCATGAATCAAACGTCTGCTGGGTCTCCGCATGAGTCGAATATTGCGGGGCCCACTTTTGATAACTTCTTGCCTCTTACCCTCTTCTTCCCCTTACT
>NW_010361619.1:0-827 GCF_000414095.1 Morus notabilis
CTGGTGGCGGTGGTAGGGCACGAAGAGAGCTTCGATATAACCTCTGATGAGTCGGCCCCATTACGACACAAAAAGTTGTCGCTAAATTCGTGGCTTTTGTAGAGGGGGAAGAGAGCTTTGATCTGACGGATTATGGGACCCATTACGACATAAAAAGTTGTCACCGTTCCTGTGCCAGTTGTAGATCGCGAAGAGAGCTTCGATCTAATGGCTGATGGTCCCGTTACGACACCAAAAGTTTTCACCGTTCCTGTGCCAGTTGTAGATCGCGAAGAGAGCTTCGATCTAATGGCTGATGGTCCCGTTACGACACCAAAAGTTTTCACCGTTCCTGTGCCAGTTGTAGATCGCGAAGAGAGCTTCGATCTAATGGCTGATGGTCCCGTTACGACACCAAAAGTTTTCACCGTTCCTGTGCCAGTTGTAGATCGCGAAGAGAGCTTCGATCTAATGGCTGATGGTCCCGTTACGACACCAAAAGTTTTCACCGTTCCTGTGCCAGTTGTAGATCGCGAAGAGAGCTTCGATCTAATGGCTGATGGTCCCGTTACGACACCAAAAGTTTTCACCGTTCCTGTGCCAGTTGTAGATCGCGAAGAGAGCTTCGATCTAACGGCTAATGGGGCCCGTTACGACACAAAAAATTGTTACGGCTTCATGGCGGTTGTCGAGGGCGAAGAGAGCTTTAATCTGACGGATTGTGCACCTCGTTACAACACCAAAAGTTTTCACCGTTCCTGTGCCATTCATCGATCACGATGAGAGCATCGATCTAACGACTGATGGGCCCCATTACGACACCAATAGTTTCACCGTTCCCGTGGCAG
>NW_010361620.1:0-498 GCF_000414095.1 Morus notabilis
GCTTCGATCTAACGGCTAATGGGGCCCGTTTCGACACAAAAAATTGTGACGGTTTCGTGGCGGTTGTAGAGGGTGGAGTGAGCTTTGACCTGATGGATTGTGGGCTTCGTTACGACACCAAAAGTTTTTGCCGTAAACGGGGCAATTGTAGATCGCGAAGAGAGGTTCGATCTAACGGCTGATGGGCCCCGTTACGACACCAAAAGTAGTCGCCGTTCCCGTGGCGGTGGTAGAGCGCAAACAGAGATTAGATCTATCGGTTGATGGGCGCCGTTACACAACAAAAGTTTTGAGTGTTCCTTTGGCCATTATAGATTGCGAAGAGAGCTTCGATCTAACGCCCGATGGGCCCCGTTAGGGCACCAAAAATTTTCGCCGAAAACATGGCAGCTGTAGATCGCGAAGAGATGTTCGATCTAACGGCAGATGGGCCCCGTTACGACACCAAGAGTAGTCGCCGTTCCCGTGGCGGTGGTAGAGCGCAAACAGAGATTAGAT
>NW_010361621.1:0-21248 GCF_000414095.1 Morus notabilis
CCGGCCCGATAACGGCCCGTATAACTAAACGGGTTAAGCGTGTTAAACGAGTTGGCACGAATCCAACCTATTTATTTTCGTGCCAACCCGTTAACGACCCAATTAATAATCGTACGGTCTAAACTCATTTATCTCGTGTCATTTTCGTATCGTGTCTGAAATTGCCGGCCCTACCTGCAATACGATCCGTTATACAACATAATGTAATTATCTTGTATAAGGCCTGTGTGCATTGCATTGAAAATTGATATAAAATTTAAAAGAAATGTATGTACATTACGTATATATTTATGACTCCATAGTGGCTCAAATACTAGATTGGAAAATCTTAGAACCGTGAGATTTTCAATAAGGTTCCTTCCCAGGAGATAATCAATCCTGAAACAAGTTTCATAATATAATTTGTATGATATGGATCATTTTTATTATTTTTTGTGTTCCAAAAAACTGTTAACGATGGTTGATTCAAATGTTTTCTTTTGTGTGTAATGTATCGACATAAGTGTAATATAAAGAGCAGAGACACCCGTATGTTTTCTACGTTGGAATTTATCATCATACAAAGATAAAACCTTCTTGATATGTTAATTAAATTTGTCTCGTTTTACCTCAATTTGCTCCATCAGTGCATGGAGCTTTTGACATCCCTTCTTTATTAACGCAAGCGCCGTTAATGTAATAGGTTATGCTCAAAAACAGTTTTTCTCAAGAAAGTGTTTCGAGTTTTAACTGACTTTTTCATTGTTTTAGTTTATAAACATAGTTTCTATTTGTGCCCCCACTAAATTTAAATTGCATTTTTTTTTTTTTTCAAAATCAAAATTTATGTTTAATTGTCTATGAACAGCTCTCACTAAGAATGTGGAACACATTCCAATTTCTTTCATATTAAGTGGTCGTTACATGATTACAAGAAAGGCAACCAAAGAGGTAGCATACATGGTTTCATACATGTTTGTTATGGAACTTATATCCAAGACATTGAGAATTGCCATCTGTCAAAGCCTTCTTTGAATAACCAAATATCCCAATAAATCTAAGGGAATGGACCTTCTTCTAATCGAATTCACTGTATCTTTAATATGATTTCAGCACATTGAACAAGATCATCATTTGATCAATGAATGTCACCCAGCATTGCTGCCATATTAGAATTCTGTTGGATGTTGCTACTCCACAAATAATCATAATAACAATAACTCACAAAAGCAGGAAAAAGACAAACACTAACCATAGGAAATGACTACTACTCCAGCTTAATTTGTGTGGAAGTCATTGAAATTCACCTAAAATCCTAAGAAATATCTGACCAACCATGCCATTATAGGACCCAAGTTGAAATTATTTTTCTCATAAGCGACCCAAAAGTCCACATAAAAGTGATATATCCCTTGATTCAAGCACCACCCTTCCTGTGTAATTTGAGGGGTCCCAAAGTTGAACGAGAAAAATTATAACTATCCAAGCAATAGTTTTGTGGCTGCTGATTCACTAGTTTGGTCATTTTACGCCCAAAAACCAAAACCCTCCAAAATGAAAACTTCCAAGGACAATTTTGTTATTTCCTTTGGCCTTTCGGAAAGTCAATGGCACATTGCTCTTCAAAACAACTTTATACAACACAGTATTATTCCAAGTCCTCTGCCCACCAAACCCCGTATTAGAAAAATCATGCCTTTTTTTCTTTTCTATCCCGGCAGCAAAAGCTAATCCCAGTTGTTGCACTGCTCCACCATCTCGGCATTCAACCCGACCCGGCCAGCCGCCGGGCCACCAACCTGAAAAGCAAAATAAAAATAAGTTACGATTCGAATATTATTACATGGTACAGCAATACAAAATAGAACTATCTAGATATTTTATCAGGATCAACCCAATTCTGTGTCCGCAAACATGACATATGAGAAATTGCCTCGCCAACATGTCCATATAACTTCGAAGGTTGGAGACGAAAGTAGCTATCAAAGATGAAGTACTCCCCAATCACCTCTTTTCCAAACAAACGAGATAGAATGCAAAAACAAAAAACAAAAAAACAAAACAAAACAAACAAACGAGAGAACGATAATACGTGTATACAAAAGGTCATATGACATGGTAAACGACAACTAGTAAGCAACATATATTGAAGAAATGACAAAAGAGGGATTACAGGAGCCAGAAAGCGACGACTCAAAAGAAACAAAAATAGGACTTTAAAGTTTAAACCAACGGCAATAATATAAAAAGACATCATAAAGTAAATAAATGACATACGCTATGAAAACAATTTAAAAATTTCAGAGCGACCACATAATCTGCAAACAACAACTAGAAAAACAACAATGAAAAATGCAACAGTGAGGTCAAATTTCATACATTATTTTTCACCATACACTGTCATTGCGTTTCTCAGAGAATGAAAGTTCATCATAGAATCAGCCTATGGAATCAGTGGAGAGCTGCCGACAGCTCACCAGCCCGACAAGTCATCAACGAGTCTCCAGCGGACGACAAGCCATTTATCTAGTCCGTCATGGAATAACCTAGAAGAACGACTCTAGCACATTAGAATCAAACCGCAAGCTTCAGACAGCTCACGGATCTCGACCCGATGAACCGACAACTCGTCCGGTGAGTTGCCCGAATTGCCTGGGTGACTTGGCACCCACGTTACCAAATAAGGATCAAATTATGCACGAGATTATCTCTCTAAATCTCAAAGAATCTCATCTAAATGAGGATATCTCTTCTAGAAAAAAGGATAGCTTTATCTCTTATTCAAATATTCAAACTTAAGGCTTATCTACAAGATATCTCCTATCAGAATTCAAATAGAAGATCTTATCCTACAGAGATTCAGCCACCACTCCTATAAATAGCAGCATTATTCACACCCAGGAGGAGGATCTCCACACCCAGAAAATTACGCACACAAGCCCTAGCTTCTACCGGTGTTCTACACATTTTCCAAGGCATTCAGAGCGTGTTCTACGGAGCTTAGACTTAGATTCTACAATTCTAGGCTTATTTTCCTTTATTTTCTCTACTATTCACCCGTATTCCCCTCTTCTCTCTTCCCGCTTTTCTCTCAACTGCATTGTAATTACCATCAATTATAGTGAAAGCATACCGAACACTCTACAATGGACGTATTATGGGTTATTAAGAGAACTAGTATAAATCTCTTGTGTCTCTATCTTTTATTTACTTTTTCTCTCATTTATTGTCTACTGCACGATACTAACTCTCTGCTTAGTCCGGATTCAGTCACTGGCCTCGTACAAATTCGACTGTAGATTTTACCCTCTACAGAAACTTAACCATAACATCCTGAAGAAAAGCACAAGTAATATAACGACAACTACTGAAAATGAACATAATTTCTAGAAAACATCAAGTAAACGAGAAATGAAGAAAATAGAAACTTGAAGAGGAAAATAGTAAACGAGAAATGAAGTAAGAAAATAAAAGCTTGAAAAGGAAAATTTCAGTAGTTATCGTTATATTACTTGTGCCTTTTTTCGGGATGTTATGGTTAAAGTTTTGTAGAGGGTAAAATCTACATTAAGAAAATATAAATCTCTTGTATCTCTATCTCTTATTTATTTTTTCTGTATTTATTATCTGCTACGTGATATTAACTCTCTGCTTAATTCTGATTTGGTCATTATGCTCGTACAAATTTGACTTTAGATTTTATCCTTCCCAAAAACTTAACCATAACAATAACATCCTGAAAAAAGGCACAAGTAATATAACAACAACTACTGAAAATGAACATAATTTCTAGAAAACAGCAAGCAAATGAGAAATGAAGTAAGAAAATAGAAACTTAGAAGAGGAAAATTTCATCATTTCCAATCAATTACGATGATAGAATCATAAATTCAACTATGAAAAAAAAAAAACCTAAAAGTAATCATTAAGAAAATAATAATAATAAAAAATCATCACTTCCAATTCGATTCTTACATTCGCCAAAAGACAAAATCAGTAATCAACCATTAACTAAAATTAAACTACGCAAGAAATTGATTATCAAATTTAGCAAGACGATTTACCTCTTCGAGTTGAATAGATAGAAAATCCTCTTCGAGTTGAATAAATGGAAAATCAACGAATCCTTAACACTACACAAAATAAAATAAAGATTGTACGAATATTGCAAAAAAAGAAACGATCGAACGTGCATTTTCAATCAAGAGATTAGGATTCGGAGCCAAAAAAAAAAAATCAAGAAAATATGGTGTCAAAAATTACCAAGAAACGTGGGTTCGTTTAGTACGAGAGTTCAAATTAGAGTTATTCTAATTTTAATTTTAGACCAAAAACTATGATTCATAATTTTGGGTCCAAACCATGTTTCTGAAACCAAAACTAGAATCATGAGTTTGAACCACCAAAGGGGGTGAGTGATTTTAGAATTAAGGTAATTCATGGTTTAAAACATCACATCAGGGTTCAAATCTTGAATCAGAATCATCCAAACCAAACACTAACCCTGAGTGAGTCAAATCAGAACCACTTTTATTTTTTATAAACAAACACTGGTTTGAACCCGGAATCATGATTCCGAGTTCAGAATCCTTATACCAAATAGCCACGCAGAGTAAAAACCCCCAAACTTTCTCGAGAAGACTGTACGGTCTCAACTTGTGAGGAAACTGAGAGCGAAGAGCGAGGAAAATGTTAGCCGTGTTTGGAATTGATCATATTTTTATTTTTCACATTTTTCAAGAAATAAAAAATGAAAACGTTTTTAAAACGGCGATTTGCGCAATAAAGACAAAAAGCATAAATGAAAACGATTTTTTGGTTTAGTGTAAAATGAGAGAGAAATAAAAAATAACTTTTAATCGTTTTTTATTTTTTTATTTTCGTTTTCTCTTCTCTCGAGCTGAGAATCTCAACATCATCGGAAACGTTTATAGAATTGTCCTCATTGTAAAAATTCATTTGTTGATTAAAATTTTGAAAGAAAAAAAAATATTTTAAAAAAGTATTTTGGAAAGATGAATTTAAAAAAAAAGGTTATGCTCTACGACTATAACAATTTTAAATTTTTTTTTAAATTAGTTAATAAATAAATTTTTATAATAAGAGTAATTTTATCTTTTTGTGTTTCAAAAAATGACTCTAATGTATAAAAAAATATTTTCTACCGATATAAAATTTTAAAAAATATAAGATATTAAACTCAAATTTTGATATATCAAAAAATATCAAAATGAAATATTTTTTTAAAAAAAATATTAATTTATAAGAGATAAAAATTTAAATTCAAGATTGTATTTGTTTCTTTTTTCTTCGAGAGTCGAAAAGTCGGCTGCACGCGGAAATAGTCAACAAACCATCACCTTACACTTTTTCTATATCAAAACAAAAATATACCATCGTGGAAAATGACATGTAAAAGGAAAAATTATGCAATTATTTTTCAACAATGCTATAATGAAAGTCCGACACGCTCACAATAAATATTTTTTTGGTTTGTGTTTGAATGTGGCTCATGAGACCGTTCATCCATTTCTTTAACTTCTTCCATTGAGATGGCATATCAAAAGAAGTGTCTGAAACAGACCAACCATTTAAATTTTAAATATTAGAATTAAAAATTATTGAGTTGAATGTATAAATTAAACGAGTCTTAAATTAAATCTGTAAGGTTCAAAATTGACCAAATTTTGTTTTTATTAGCTCCAATTTATACTTTGAGGGTTATGTTTAACTCACATCAATCGGTCCCAATCTCATTCAGTTAGTTTTAGTTGGGTGTCTTTTATCGGGTGGTTTGATGAGAATTTGAAAATTCTATGAAAATGTTTTACTTGGGTTAGGTGGTGAGGTAAAAAACCGAAATGGCCAAAACCAAAAATCACCCTATTTCCGTTTTCTAAATTATATCAAGCTTGTTGTATTAAGAAAGATATTTTTTTGCACATATAAGTGCATGTCACGATAATGTATTGATGTTATTGCGAATTAAAGAGAATATCTATAAAACTGGATCGTGTAAAGGTTTTTTCATCCCCCAAACATATCAATTTTGTGACCAAAATATTTGCTCCATAAAATCTATGATTTAATACTAACGAATCAAAAAGAAAGAAACAGTATGGCACTGATTTTTTGACCACCTCACATGTCATACCAAGAGAGTTCTAAACAAGCATAAGGAATTTTTTTTTTTTTTTTTTTTTTTTTTTTTTTTTTTTTTTTGGGGCACAATTTTTTTTTTTTTTTTTTTTTTTTTTTTTTTTCATGAGGCACAACAGAAAGGAAGGTTATGAGCTATGATGATCCTATATGCAACATTATAATAGTTTCAACCAAAAAAAAAAATTATAACAGTAAGCAATAAACGACAAATCATTGGATAAAAGGACAGAGGAGAAAGACACTTTTCCACCACCGCAAATTCCAATAAAGAATGTTATTAATGCCCATATGTGTTCATGCAATAGTACATTATTGTAGAAGCCCATAAAAAAAGTTTATAACCAAACCCAACAAATAATAAAGGGAAAACAAAAGGATATGTTCAAAAAATATTTTTAAATTATATTTATGGTAAATTCTCTCGTTTTGTTAAATTATGAAATATCCATTTTTCTAAAAGAAAAAACAATATATCATTTGGTAGTAAATCACCGACGGACCAAATATTAACTATTTAAAATCAAAATTTTCAATTTTTAAATTGAGATTAAACAATCAATAAATAATATTGATTATTAACCTACATCATTGATTGGTTTATTGAGTAATTACATTGATTGGTTTTTTCTCTCTTCTCTCTTTCTTTCTTTATCTACCTCATCGTCACCTCTTCTCCAGTCCTCAGTGTCGTCATAGTTTCACCGTGCTCCGCCCGTCGTAGAGACCATGGTGCAATGCTGCTGATGCCACAAGCATCCTTAAAATTTAAAACTATTATTTAAAAATTTAAACAATTAAACATATTTATTTCAAATGCAAGAATTAATGAATTATGTGATTTAAATTACACATACATTGGTAAACCAATGATTTAAAATTTAATCAAGCCTTATCAAAATTATTTTTTAAAGTCATTTTTTAATTTAATAAAAGTTTAGTTGCGAATAAAATGACTGAATGAGCCGTATTTAAAAAAAAAAAAACTAATGAGTGATCATCTTTATATTTTCTTCTCTTTCAAATTAAAACTAGCAACCTCACTCAAAATAGATTTTGAAAAAGGTTACCCACTAAAATTTTAGGAAGAATGATAAAATCAATATCACTTACACAAGTTATCTTCGAACTTTAATTTTGATACATTGCTTCTAAAGTTAAATATTGAAGGGTATCTCCAAACTAATAACCACTATTAAAATTTCGATAGAACAACGTTGTGTAAGTTACATAGATTTGAATGAAATATAAAAAATTTCGAACAACAATCAAAACATGTCATATGACATGAATGATTCATCTATTAAAGGTACTCTAATATATTTTATTAAATTATTTTATTAGATTATTTTATTAAATTAAGAGAGCGGTCTCCTTAATTTCACTAATTTGGGTTTAAAATTTGAGTTTTATTATAGTAAAAAATTCTCATATACAATCACATTTAATTTTTTTATTATAATAAAAAAATTCTCACATAAAATCACATTTTAACTCAAATTAAAAACTCAAAGAGACTTATCACATTTAAAACTAAGGGATAACTTACTAATTTAAGAGGATTCGTTATCTGATTCATGATTCGTTATAATATTTTTTTTTCATAAAAAATATATATAAATAAAAAATAATTTTAATCTTATAATTATAATATATAAACTAAACGAGCTCTAGTCAAGTTCAAGACCAAGTGCAAAAAACGAAGAACGCTCCCTCTCTCTCTCTCTAACATCAAAATATATTTTTTTGAGCTAAAAAAACTCAAATGCTAATCTAATCTGAAGTTACATGTAAGCTGATATATTGCTGTTTGAAAACGACCCTCCACTACCACGTTCTTTATAATTTATCTCTTTCAGTCTCTCTCTCTGATTGGAATCTTCACCAGTTGTAATCATCCTTTTGCAGATAAGATTGGTTGTTGAGCCCATTTTTTCTTTCTTTTTTTTCTGAAGATTACAGGTAAGCAAAAGCTCTTGGGTTTTTCTCTGTTATATTAATATTCCCACAACGCCACATGATTTAACCACATGATTTAATTGCTCAAGGCTTTGCTTTTCAAGATAACTTCTTTTTGGGTCTCTGACATATCTCTTCCGCTCGATTTGATTCTGATCGGCCTTCAGTTTTCAGGTGCTTTGGCTCAAAACCCAGTTCGGAATTTAGGTTCTTTTTGCCTTACAAAGTTACTTCTTTTGTCTAGGCTCTAATTTGCTTTTTTTTTTTTTTTTTTCCTTTTATCTGTGATTTGGAAACATGTTATTCTCATGTTTATATGTGATCTTCATGTGGTTTTAGGCCATTAGATACTAGAGTTTTTATTATATGTTCTTTTTTTTCCTTCTTTCTAAATGTTTTTTTTAAGCAAAGTCCTATAAAGTCACAATCATACCTATCTGAAAGTAGTATAGCGTACCATCTGGTTTCACTGGAATTTGATAGGTTGATTAATTCTTATGTAAAGTTATTGCTTTATTGTTCAAAATTCTGTCTTGGGACTCTTGTAGCTTTTGCTGATCTAATTGCTTATTTCTAGTGAAGTTTAAGGATAATTACTATGAGCACGATTTTCAGGAAAAACTTTTGCTTAATCTGTTCGAACTTTGAAGCACCAACTATTTTTGGATAAAGGGTTTCTGCATAATCATTGAACACAATAAGCTTTTTAAACTTTATCTTATCCATTTACTTAAAGTGTTTCTACGTTTACATATGTGGGATAGTACTTTGGCGTCGGATAAGGACTTCTTATAGCTGTTCTTTATGTCTATTATGAATGATTAGTTGTTTTTATATTTGTTAAACTGGCTTTCTATTGTTTGATGCAGGTACAAAGATATTAGTTTGACTTTTGAGGCTATAAAGCATTTTTCCAGTTTTATCTCAATATATATATAGTAAATGGGGTCTGAAGGGCCTCCTTCAGTAACAATTCATGTGACGGGGTTTAAGAAGTTCCATGGAGTTCCAGAGAACCCGACAGAGACAATTGTCAATAACCTCAAAAATTACATGAATAAAAAGGGTTTTCCTAAAGGTCTAATTATTGGGAGTTGCAGCATTCTTGAGACTGCAGGACAAGGAGCACTTGATGTCCTAAACAACACACTGCAATCTTCCATCAAGGGTCCCGAATCTTCCAATTCCGGGAGAATTATTTGGGTCAGTTTTTTTCCTTGTTTACTTCTCTTTATGCAAATGTTAAAAATTTACTATTTCCTGAATGCCACTGTTTTTCTTCGTCTCTCCAATTGTTTCAAAGGAAAATATTAACTAGTAGATAGTTCTATTGGGATCAGTACCTTTGCTTAGAAATCATAATGGCTATCAGAAAAGTAAATGGTTAATATACATTGAGAAACCTTCTCTTGTTGTGAATACTTGTTTAATAAAGTATTGTTTGTTTTTAGCAAAGTTTACAATGTGTTGTACAAATAAAGAGGTCTTTCTATTTTGGTAGAAATTTAGAAAGATGAAATTCACAGATTGAGAAAAGTGGCTGTTAGAGTCCAAACCATGGTTGTGTACCATTGATTATAATTTTTCCCGGATTTTTTTTCGGACTCTTATTCTCTTACCAAAGCTGGTTCTAAGGGATGCTACCTCAATGACTACTTCTCTGTATAATTATACTCGTTGTATTTTTGTGCATAGTTGTTATTTTTTTCAACCACTCTAAATTCTGATCCGCTCTAATTTCTGGTTAATTATATTTCTTCAGCTACATTTTGGAGTTAATAGTGGTGCAACAAGGTTTGCTCTTGAGCATCAAGCTGTCAATGAAGCTACTTTCCGTTGCCCCGATGAGATGGGATGGAAACCTCAGGTCAGTTGTGGATCCTCAAGGTTTTTCTTTTGCTTCGCCTATACTGCATGCGAATTTCAGGTTACTTGACCAATAGTCTTCTCATAAATGTTTTAACTTTCTGCAGAAAGTTCCAATAATTCCTGCAGATGGTGGAGTTTCGCACAAAAGAGAGGTAGATTGACTAGTCATCTATATAATAGTTGGCGTAACTTCAACATTATGTTAACTCTGTCACCTTTGTATTAAAGTTGCCGATACTCCAAAAATTACTTTGCTGTTGAATAGAAAATGCAAAGATGCTGCCACTTTTGCGCATATATTTTATAGAAATATTTGGCATGGATATTCCATAGTTAATGTGGTGCAAAATGATTAAAAAACACGGATGTTATGATGTTATACTTGCTCTTTACTGTGATTTTGAGTCGTAGTGATTTTGGATCTAAAGCTTAAGAGGATCTCTTGTTTTCTAATTGTACACAGACTACTCTTCCTGTTGAGGAGATAACCAAGGCTTTGGCAGCTAAGGGTTATGAGGTGATGACCTCGGATGATGCAGGACGTTTCGTCTGCAACTACGTTTACTACCACTCGCTTCGCTTTTCTCAGGAGAACGAAACTAAATCGCTCTTTGTGCATGTTCCTCTCTTCTCGACTATAAATGAAGGGACCCAAATGCAATTCGCAGCTTCCTTGTTAGAGGTACTTGCTACGTTATATTAGCAAATGCAGCCACAGTCCTTATTGCCAGGTTTGTAAAGGTGGAGGAAAGCTTGGTAACTGAAATGCTTGAATAAGAATGAGATTAAGTGGTCTCCAAGGGAAAATGCATCAATGAACTTCCATCTGTTATATTTTCGTAAATGTTATTACAAGATTTCGGCAACTCGCCGAGTTTGCTTTATAGAGCTTGATCAGATCTGAGTGTCTTTGTTTGATTTCGTTCTCGATATTGGACTGTCTTCAGTTTATAAGTTAAAACCGATAAGATAAGTGATTGTTGCACCACAAGTAGACCAGTAGTGGGAGGGAATGGAGGAGTATAATTTGTTACTTCAGCCGATGATGCGATGCCTTTTATCTTTTGTTTCTTAGACTTATGGTAGAGTTTGTCTTTTGTTTCTTAGACTTATGGTAAGAGTGATAAAACGTCCATTTGAACCAATTAATCTCGGTCAAGTTTCATTAAATTGTAATACTTTAAAAAAAAAAAAAAAATTTATTCTGACGGTTCATAATTATGTCTTACCGATAACGTATTTTTTTCATTACTTTAACACAGAATTCTCGTCAGAAGTCCTAAAAGGCCAATTGGCAGAGTTATTATCCTATCAATTGCACGGACTCTTAAGTTGTTCTTCAGTTGTCTCCGAGTGTTTTCTACCTTGATAGTACCAACAACCTTGTGGGTGTCTAGAAAGGAAATTTTAGGATAAAAAACCCGCAAGACAAATTAAAAGAAAATCTAGTAGCAAATAACTAATGGATTGGGGGTTCTTAGAACAATTCAAAACCTTCAAATAGTACAAACGATTAACCATTTAATATAGTGACTTGGCATTACTTTTAGCCTTTCCTCATGAAAAATACACTGTTTTTTTTTTTTTTTTTTAACTCTTATTAAACTACAAGTTCTTCCTTTCCTCTCATTCATACACAAATCAGGGTTAACAAAACATTCTTCTGTGTAAAAATAAACTAACAAAACAATCAACAAATCATCTCATGATCAGCATCTTGTTCACTCATATTTTCCGGGATGTCCTTTCAACAAGCAATGAACTGGTGGCGTGGTAAAGCTTTGCAGACTTCCATAAGCTTTCCAACAAAAGGGTTTCAATACCTTCTTAGTCTTCCTATTTCCTCTATCAGAAGGAACCAACTTCACTTCCGAGAGCGTAATGTTCATGCACGGCATTGAATCACTGCAGGCGAGATGCATTGGCGGCCTGTTTGTCTCGTAAGTGCCAATGATGTTTCTGTACATGATGTTGGAAATCATCAGCGCCGATGTTTGGTTATGGCATTTTTCAGTGAGGCAGTAGTACTGGTTGATGATTATCGGGTTCTGAACTGTGTCCATTCGAATGTTGTCGAAGGTCACTTGAGACACAGAACCAGACCCTCCTTGCCATGTTTTGATCCTAACACCATTATCTGAGTACTATATGATTGAGTCACTGACTGTGATGTTTGAAACACAGTCGCGAGATTTATCCCTTCCAAGACTTCCAATGCTGCTCAAATGCCAATGAAAATGTCTTAGAACTTCACATATGAACTTGTATATCTATATTACATATGAGTAATTATAAATAATAAAAAAAAGAAAATAATAATAATAATAAACCATGTGTTTTATTGAAGTTCTGCATTCCACCTTGCATTTTCAAGTATTCTCTACCTATCTCCTCCATTTTACAAAACAATGCTAAAAACGTCCTTAGAAGTGATGTTAGGTTTTTAACACGATTTGTAAGGCGTAAATTTAACATCTTATACAAGGGATAGGTGCAACATTCTAAAAAAAAAAAAAAAAAACAAAACAAAACAAAAAAGAGTTTAAAGTAGAACAAATATTTCAAAAAAAACACGATTCTACCTTATTACATCTCCAAGTGTGACTCAACCTAACATCAGTGATGTTCAACACTATTAGAGTCTTTTCTAGTCGAAAAATAACTATTAGAGTCTTTTCTAGTCGAAAAATAAAATAAAATAAAGTAAAATAAAACGAGACAAAATAAAAAGGTTACTTATAGTTTCTTTCGCTCCAGATTAATCTTTTGGATTTAAGTAAAATGCTAACTTGGCTGCAACTCTCTCTCTAGTCAAGCTTAAAATATTTGGAACTCTATCGCATAAGAAAAATCTTTTAACACCATTAGGTCATGGCCCCATCGCTCTCACATAATAGTGGAGGCTTACCTGTAGGGTTCATGTAGACCCCACCAATAAGTAATTGAGCCACAACCACGTCAGTATTAGTACGCTCATTACACGATGCTCTTGTGTCAAAGTGTACCAGTACTTCTATTTACCTTATTCCATGACTAGGACCACATGTGGCATGCTTTATATCCACATCATGAGAGCCAGTTCCGATGGAGATACAATCATCTCCTGCATTTTATACAAAAACATTAAACATTACAACAAGAACACTATTAAACTTCGCAGAAAAAAAAAAAAACACTATTGATCTCTCTAAACCTGGAAGATTGTAAGATAAGTTTAAGATTTCAGATTTGTTACCAGTAGAAATTGTAGAATGATATATCTTCACATTGTTTGTGTTGGCCAAGTGAATTCCATCTGTGTTGGGACTATCAGCTGGTGAACTAATGGTAAGAAATTCCACATGAATGTCTTCACAATGATCCAAGATTATGTGAAACTTGGGGCTGTTTTATTGTTAGTCCTCGCATTGTGAGCTTGGAGTTTGATGCGAAGTTAATGGCCTGTATTACACAGCCACAAAACTCATTACAAGATAAATATATGAACAAGATATATTCTTGCTATATAAACATGCAAATCAAAGTTTTTGTTTTTGGAACTTACTGTTGGGCTGTCACAATGACTTCCTTCCTGTTCCATTAATAGATAAAGAATCCAATGTCAGAAATAAACTTGGCATATAAAGTTTCCGTATATGTGCATAGGGAGAACTCGGTCATACTTTATGAAAAAAAAAAAAAAAAAAAAAACCCCTATTGGTAGGATACAGTTCTAATCATCTAATTTTTATTAAGTTATGTTAAATTATCACACTCGGTTAAAAACTATATCCTTTTTTTTCACTCTACCACAGAATTCTCCGTGTGATGTATGAAGTTAAGAAATGAATTTTGAAAAATTCTATGTTAGGATATAGAAATATACTCTATTGGTAAGATACAGTTCCTAAACTGTTACATTATATCAAAATTATATCAGAAATTAGATAATTTAACCGAATTTGATAAAAATCTAACGATCAAAATCTATATGCTATACGTAGAGTATCTTATAATGATCTACTAAAGAAAAAGGGGGCTTACGTTTACATGTTTGCTGGGAAGATTCCACCATTTTTCTCCTTTTCCATCAATAACGCCGCTTCCTTGCATTGTCATTCCATGGATTGTCTTGAAAACAAGCCATTCTAGCTTGCTATCTTCGGCCGACCATTTCGTGGGCCCATCAGGAGCCACAATAGTTCCATCAATCTTTTTCATTCCGAAGTAAAGCATGATTAGTTTTGTTTTTGATAAAACACAGAGAAGAAAAGAACACACATAGCCCGCAGACAGATCAACCACAAAGATCATTAAGATAAAGTGACACTGTAGCCCATAAATGAACCCTAATAAGTGATCTAAGAAACGGGAAGGGAACTTGTGGCTACTTAAATCCCACAAGCATCATCAGTTTTGTTCCTTAAACACCAAAACCTAACTCAAATAGATGTAACATAGAAATTTACTACATTTTAGTTCACCTGAAATAAAATGTCATTTTTACAAGGCCCTTCAAAAGTGGTGGAACGTATCATGAAGGAATGCACTTGAGGAACAAGAAGAGTTGCTAAACTTTCAGCTCGGCAAGCAGCATCCCAGGCCTACTTGAATGCTTGCGTGTCGTCGGAGATGCCATCCCCGGCAGCACCGAATGACATCACATTCAAAACCAATGTAGTACTAGTTGCCTTACTCCTATTCTCACCAGATTTTGAAGTAGGAGAAGGTGGCGAGGCTTTTCTTTTCCGGGATACTAAGTGAAGGTGTTGTTTCTGCTTTACTTTCGTAGAACTATGATGTCTATATTGAATGAAAACTAGGATGAACAAGAGAGAAACGACAAGAAATGTAAAGAAAGCACGAGAAAATTTCGTGGTTTTTCTTGGTATTGATGAATGTAGCTATTCATGTGCTTAATTTTTCTAATGCGGCCTTTTATTTTCACTGCGTGTAAGCAAAGGAAACTTAAAACTTTGCTTATTTATAGAAAATTTTTGTAGGGTACAAAATGCAGCAGCTCTTTTCACTAGCTCTATTGCCTTTCATGTTCAACAAGTGGATTGTTATTCGTCTCTATAATCAGGCGAAAGGACTCGGATTTTCGCAGTTATTAATCCTTATTAAGCTTTGTTTTCTATAGGTTAAAAGAAGCTTATGGCATATGAGATCTTATTTTTTTATTAACCACGTAGGACTTGAGCATTGTCCATTTTATTCTTGAATTGCATTTCTGTTGCTACTTAAGACTTTGTTCTGAACTAGAGACATGTATCAACGAGTGTCCTTTTGACTTGTTGAAAGAACCATGACTTACATGCACGAATGACATGTAAAGAACCATTAATTTTCCTTTCTAAGACGAAAATCAACTGGGAACGAAGTTTTGATTGATCAATCAATATATATAGAAAGTACCAAAGTGGATTTCTATTTTCATGGTAATTGGTAAGAAGATGCCATAAAAATTGTTAGTGCTACAAACGCGTTGCTTGGGTTCCTCTGAATCAAGTAGTAGTACTGCTCAAGTGTGGGTTCCATTTACGGTTTGCCATACATAAATGGAAAAGGAAAAAGAAGAATGTTCCTCTTTTCTATCTATTCATATGTCTAAGACTAAGGTGACATTTTTAAATAAAGTGCTAAATTTAATTGGGGGACAAAAAAGGAGACGGAAATAAAGAACAAGAGTCCAAGTCTTGATTATTGCATTATGCATAATAAAATTCTATCCCTAAATTCTGTAATGAGTAGAAAGTTGAAAGTAAATTGGATTATTTGTTGCTTCACATCCTATTAGAAAGAGAATCAAATTACCTACATTTTAATTTTTTACTTTTCTTTACAAACCAATTACCTTTCACATTACATTCTATTTGGGGATTGATTGGTATTTGAAATTTGAAATCATCAGTTATGACCTCACAGTGAAACGGCCTGCCTTAAACAAAGTTTTCAAAGAGTAACTGTAGTGGCCGGCAGGTGAGTGGACCAAGTAATTAATTACCCACTTTTACTCCCAACCACTACAAATCTCTTTTTCCACCCCTTTTTCTTTTTTCTTTTTATTTTCCTTCAAAGAGCAAGAAAATAAGGTAGCTGGTGACAATTGGAACTTGAAGGTCGCAAGTTGAAGAATGCAGTTCAATTTTCCTTCAAAGAGCAAGAAAATAAGGCAGCTGGTGACAATTGGAACTTGAAGGTCGCAAGTTGAAGAATGCAGTTCAAACTAGGAAGCAGCTACTCACCCCTAATCCTATGGTATGGTCTTAACGCTTCAACCGGCACAAAAGTACGCTAAATACTGTTTGGTTTCTGAGAAAATGTAAGAAACTGAATTGGGGAAGAAGAGAAGGGAAAGGAGAATTGTTTGAGGGGAACCATCAGCCTCTCACCACTATGTATTACAAGTATCACAGCTAATGATCATCACCACTGATCTTTTGATTAATCATTATGAACTCTCAGAACAAAAAGTTATTATACAGAAGCATACAATTTCACATAGAAATTTCTAATGGTTGCAAAACCAACAGAAATCTTGCTAGCCAAAGCTGAATTAGAAGTTGGTTTAAGCCCTGGAATGCTATTATCTATCAGGACTATAGTGGGTCATATATACCGCTCACATGTCAAATCATACTCTTAGCAATGAAATAGAGCGGATGACCACATATTCTTCTCTTTGATTGCTTAACGCCACAAGGGATTTGCAAAGTTGCATGTCTAGCATGAGCAAAGTCCAAACTATACCCAAACAACTTTGACAAAAGTAAATAGTAAGAAGATCAAGCAAGCTTTCAAATTGTAGGAACTCGTATCAGTTTATGCAACAAATTCTCTTATAAGAATGACAGCATGTTTAGTAAATACAGAAGCTATAAAGCGTTTTTTTGTCTACTAATCTATGTCGATAAGATCAACGATAGGATTCGTATTAATATTACATTAGAAAACTGTTCTAAAATGAATAGGCCCCCTATCCCCAGTCCACAAAGGGAAGGCTCGGATATCCACCCTCTGGAGGAGGCTTTAGCGAGGGAGGTAGATTTCCCCACGACATTCCCATTCTATCTCCCGTCATATTATTACCTGCAAAAGAACAAACAAGGGGAAAAGACGAGCAAAATAATTAATGTGTCGATTTACCCATCTCTCTGATCAAAAGCACACGCAAGTCAACTAATAACCTTTACAGGAAATAGCAAGGTTATACATCATCAGCAATGATCCCATATGTTTTCAACCAATCATAAATTCACATGTTAGTTCTGAAATCTATAGTTTTTGAAGAGAAAAAAAATATTTTTTCTTATTCAACGATTGATAAAAGACTACTAGGATTTATAGGTAAGCATGACAATAATTCTGTCATTGAATCCCATAATCCTAGCAATAGATAAATCTCTTAACTTAAGAGATAGACACTAAGGCCTCGATCGTTTCGCTGATTCGAGTTTAGAATTCGAGTTTTGCTACAGTAAAAAGCTCTCACAAACAATCACATCTAACTTTTTTGCTACAGTAAAAAGCTCTCACATACAATCACATCTCAACTCAAATTCTAAACTCGAATCAGTGAAACGAACGAGGCCTAACTAAATCAAATAGACATTTCGGATATCTCCTCATCTCTTTATTTAAAAAACAAATAATCAACCTAACTAGATAACAATAACCGGAAGTTATCCTAATTTAAATTTCCTAATTTGACACCCCCTCAAGCTGGTGCATAGATATCCATCATGCCCAGCTTAGTAATGAGAAACTCATAGTTGGTTCTGAACAATCCTTTGTAAGAATATCAGCTATTTGTTGTGATGTTGGAACAAACGGCATACAAATAGCCCCTGCTTCTATCTTCTCTTTTATGAAGTGCCTGTCAATTTCAACATGTTTTGTTCTATCATGATGCACCGGGTTATGCAATACTAATTGCAGCCTCGTTGTCACTATATAGCTTCATAGGCATCTCCATTGGTCTCTTTAATTCTTCAAGGATCTTTTTTAACCACAACATCCCACATACTCCATGAGCCATTGCCCGGTACTCAGCCTCTGCGCTTCTTCGTGCTACCATGTTTTGTTTCTTGCTTCTCCAAGTGACTAGATTTCCCCATACATAAGTACAGTACGCTAATGTAGATCTTCTGTCTGTAACTGAGCTTGCCCAATCTGCATCTGTGTATGCTTCAATCGTCCTCTACTCACTTTTCTTGAAGAAAAGTCCTTTCCCTGGAGTACTTTTTAAATATCTCAGAATTCGGTATATTGCCTCAAGGTGTTCTTCATATGGTGAGTGCATAAACTGACTTACCATACTAACTGGGAATGCAATATCCAGTCGGGTGTGAGATAGATAAATCAGTTTTCCCACCAACTTCTGGTACCGAGTTGTATTTACAGGATTTCCATCTTTGGTATCTCCTAGCTTCTGATTAGGATCCATTGGGGTATCAGCCGGTCTACACCCACTCATTTCGGTTTCTTTGAGAAGATCAAGAATGTATTTTCTCTGTGAGACAACAATACCCCTTTTTGAGCGAGCCACTTCCATTCCAAGGAAGTATCTTACAGAACCCCAAGTCTTTAATCTCAAACTCTGAGGCCAGACTTTCCTTCAACCGATTCATTTCAGTAACATTATCCCCAGTAAGAATAATATCGTCCACATACACTATCAAAACTGCAATCTTTCCATCATTAGAGTGCTTTATGAACATAATATGATCACTGTGAGCATGAACATAGCCCTGATTCTTTATGGATCGAGTGTATCGTTCGAACTAAGCTCTTGGAGATTGCTTGAGCCCGTAAAGTGATTTCTTTAGCTTACACACCTTGGATCCATATACACTTCCTTCTCCAACTCTCCATTGAGAAACGCATTCTTTACATCTAACTGTTGAAGCGGCCAGTCGAGGTTTGCTACAATTGAAAGAAGTACCCTCACAGTATTTAACCTTGCCACTGGAGCGAAGGTCTCGAGATAATCGATGCCATAGGTTTGAGTAAAACCTTTGGCAACCAACCGTGCCGTATACCTTTCGAGAGACCAACCGCGTCTTATACCTTTCGAGAGATCCATCTGAATTATACTTGATGGTGAACACCCATTTGCACCCCATTGTTGTCTTTCCTCTCGGCAGCTCTATCACCTCCCATGTATGATTTTTCTCAAGTGTCCTCATCTCTTCAGAAATAGCCTTCCTCCACTCAGGAACCTGTAAAGCCTCATGTACACTCTTTGGAATTTCCACATAAGAGATGTGAAGTAAATGCAAAAAACGGAGAAAGATTTTTTATAAGATACATAGTTAGACATGACATGTTTGGTACAAGACCGTACACCCTTGCGAGTAGCAATAGGAACATTAAGATCATCAAAGGACTCGGGACTAGGATTAGAGACAGACTGGACAAGTTGACACTAATCAGATTGATTGGTCTTGGATACTTGGATGAGTTAGGTTATTCCCTTATTTTGGACTCATGGCCTTGTAGAGGATCGGGACCTTGTTCCTTTGATCTTTGTTTCCTCCTCGAGTAAACCAAGAGTTATGGACTCTTAGTATTTATTTTGTCTCTATTCTCTGTGCTGCTGCAATTATGGTTTTCAATGTTTTAAACATCAATTTTCTCGCCCAAAGAATCAGCATTGTTTCCGCCAGAAGTTTCAGGTTGTAAATCTGAGTTTGTTGTAGCCTCAGTATTAGGGTGGACAAAATGATTTGAATCTGTTGATTCCATTTCAAACACATCATTAGCTTCAAATTCTCTTGCATTTTCCCTTGTATTCTCCCCCTGAAGATGAGTAGTAAAATATGGTTTGGCTTCGAAAAAAGTAACATCCATAGTGACAAACAATTTTTTTGAAATTGGATCAAAGCATTTATATCCTTTTTGAGTAGGAGCATATCCTACAAAAACACATTTTTTAGCCGTAGGATCAAGTTTGCCCCGGTAATGATCATGAATATGGACAAAGGCAGTGCACCCAAAAATCTTTAAAGGTAGTGTAGATGACAGCCTAGATGTAGGATAGCAACTTATGAGCACTTGTAAAGGAGTTTTGACTTTCAATATCCTAGTGGGCATCCTGTTTATGAGATAGGTAGCCGTGATAATAGCTTCACCCCAAAGGTATTTAGAAACTTTATTTGTGAAATGTAAGGCCCTAGCTACTTCCAAAAGATGTTTATTTTACGTTCAACAATTCTATTTTGTTGAGGGGTATCATTACAAGAGCTTTGGTGAACTATGCCTTTTTCTAAGAAAAATTTTCCCCAGACCTTGTTAAAATACTCTTCCATTATCACTATGAAAAAACTTGAATTTTTGTTTGAAATTGTGTCAACACCATGGTATAAAAATTTTTAAAGACTTCTTCCACATCTGATTTTTCTTTTAGTAAATAAACCCAACTTACTCTTGTGTGATCATCTATAAAGGTGACAAACCATTTTTTTCCAGAAAGTGTTGTGATTCGTGAAGGCCCTTAGACATCACTGTCTATTAATGAGAATGGTTTTGAAACTTTGTATGGCGGTGATGGAAATGAGGTACGATAATGTTTAGCTAACTCACAAAATTCACACTGAAATGAAGACAGATTTTTATTTCTAAACGAATTTGGAAACAAATATTTTAAATATTGAAAACTTGGATGGCCTAATCTATAATGCCACAACATTATTTCATCACTACTAGCAATAGAAATAGATTCAAGACAAGTACTATGTGCTGGCTTTCTAGACTCGGATCTGTCTTTCAAAGAAATAAAGTCCACCAATCTCTCTAGCATTGCCAATCGTCCTCCCCAAGGTTAGTTCCTGAAACTCACAATAAGAGAGATAGAAATTAGCTCGACACCCATGATCATGAATTTTTTTGCTTATGGACAGTAAGTTACAAGATAAATTGGGAATATGAAGAACATTATGAAGTGTGAGAAAAGGAGAGATTATAATTGATCCTGTCCCAGTTATGGCTGAAAGGGATCCGTCTGCAATTTTGATTTTTTTGTTTCCTGCACACGGTTTATAGGTAAAGAATAGTTTTGAAGAGCCAGTCATGTGATTTGTGGCTCCTGAGTCAATGATCCATGGGCATGACAAATTTGATTTTATAGTAGAAAGAGCTGCAATGAGAAAAGTACCCTTTTGAGCAAAATAACAAGAAGGATTTGAGAATTGTGGAGATTGAAAGAGTTTGTACAGGTGGTCTAGTTGTTCCTTTGTGAATTGGGGTATCTCTAAATTGATTTGTTGCCTCTGAGAATCTTCACTCATGGTCAGGAATGC
>NW_010361621.1:21318-25040 GCF_000414095.1 Morus notabilis
ATGCCTTGCCATCACCTTCATTCTTCTTTTTAAAATTCTGGGGCTTGCCATGGAGTTTCCAGCATATCTCTTTTGTATGCCATGATTTTCTGCAGTGATCACACCATAGTTTTTCCTTCTTTTCTCCATCCGAATCAAGTCCTCTAGAGGTCAGAGCCGAGCTTTCTACTTCCAGGTTGGGCTTTGGTTCTTTTGTCAACATCACCTTTTGCCTAGCCTCCTCCCTCCTAACTTCCGAGAATACTTCTCTGATGGATGGTAAAGGCTTTCTGCCCAGGACCCTTCCTCTTACCTCATCCAAGTCCTGATTAAGTCCTGCTAGAAACATAAAAACTCGATCATTTTTCTCTCTTTTTTGTGTCGCACACTATCAGTTGGGCAGTCCCATTCATCTTTATAGCACAAATCTAACTCTTGCCATAATGTCACCATCTCATTGTAGTATGTTGTAACATCCCGATCTCCTTGTCTTGATCACCACAGCTTCGATTTTAAATCGAAGATTTGTGAAGAGTTCTCTAGATTCGAGTACATATCACGCACAGCTTCCCATACATCTTTAGAAGTAGGTAAAACCATATGCGGTTTCCCAATTGCTGGCTCCATTGAGTTGATGAGCCACGCAATTATCAGTGAATTCTCCGATCGCCATGTTTTCAGGTTAGGGTCGTCCGCTATTGGTTTGCTCACTTCTCTAGTCAGGTGCCTAAGTTTGCCTCTGCCATCAATTGCAAGCTTTACGAACTAAGCCCACTCCAGGTAATTCTTACCATTCAATTTGTGAATAGTAATTTGATGTGGAAAGATTAGTACTACTGTTTGTGACAGTGGTTTCGGACTGCACACTCTCTGATGTGACTCTCGAGGAAGACGACGTCTTGCTTGCTCCGGCCATGGCCGTCCGTTTTAGCCATTAGGGTCTACTGTAGAAAGAAACCCTAAGCTCTGATAGCATGTAGTTTTTGAAGAGGAAAAAAATATTTTTTCTTATTCAACGATTGATAAAAGACTACTAGGATTTATAGGTAAGCATGACAATAATTCTGTCATTGAATCCCATAATTCTAGCAATAGATAAATCCCTTAACTTAAGAGATAGACACAAACTAAATCAAATAGAGATTTTGGATATCTCCTTATCTCTTTATTTAAAAAACAAATAATCAACCTAACTAGATAACAATAACCGGAAGTTATCATAATTTAAATTTCCTAATTCGACAATATCCATAGATGATGTCACAGGAACCACACAATTTTACATGATAATTTTTGACTCGTTGAAAAACAAGCCGCGATCTTAGCATGTTTATATAATTATATGGCAGGGAACTAAGCATTTGAAAAGACATGACCTCAAATGTGAGTTTTCATACCATATAACAATAACTCCAATCAACCAAGTCCCCTAGTCTAAGAACTTAATATGTAATTTGTGTTTCAGTAGGAGCATATTGCAGTTTCACATGTATTTTGATTTCTTTAATTAAATACATATTCGGGGGTACCGGTTTTGTATACAAGATTAAAGAGAAGTTCAATGAGTCTGAAATGCGAGAGATGTGTGATCTGCATTTATATGTAGCTCTCACATCCAGAGTGAACTATTAAAAATCTTGTGTATGTGCTTGATTGCCCCTCTTGCTAGTAAAAGATTGGGGCACTTATTACATAGCAACTTAAACTTACCCGGCGCAGAGTTGCTTCCAACAAATTGGTTCCCTTGAAAAACCTGTGACTGATTAATGTCTACCAAACCTGTCCCAACATATCCAACCAAGCTTAAATACTACCACACTTTCTTCTCCACCCCTACTTCAAAAATTGAACATAAAATTCCATCGGACCATCTCTAAAGCAAATGTCAATGCCAATTGTATATTTAACAGTAAAAAATATGACGGGACGGGTTATTTTAATTTTTGCTCTAATGCATAATGTTATTTGAAATGTTAATCTATTTTTTTCTATAATCATTAAGTTTTGAAAGTTGTAAAAGTAAATTTTTATTTTTAAAATAATTAAAAAATGCAAAAGTTGCAATAATGACATGAAAAAGTGAACATTTCAACAAATAGTAATCAAATGCCAAAGTTTCCATATGCTATACTTGGTGGGAAATTTATTACAAAGCATGGCATATGAAAAATTTAACACAATAAATAGCATTATATTAGAAAGTATTTTTTACACTCAAATGCTAAATTTGCAATTGACACATCAATTATAGTATTGAATTCCAGATGCTCTTAGCCAAGCAAACCAATGGACACTACTTCAAAGTAGTTTTTAATTTTTACCTGACATCCCTTGGTAATTCAAATTCTGCAAGTTGTTCTTAGGATGAAAATATCTGCAAGAATCCCCATATTGGCAAAACCCCTACAAACCGGGAAAAAAGTTACAAGTAACAAAATTTCTCGGTGGCAATCAAAGAAAATGCAGATTCTGACTCAAACCCAGTATACAGAAGGCATTAAAACAACATGGGCAATCGAAAAAAAAAACGCGATTAAAGAGTGAAGAAAGGAGAGAGATTTATTACAGTATTAACGAAGCGATTGCAAACACCTTTTCCGAAGCCGTCAGTATAAGCCTGATTGGGATCTGCAAAAGAGGGAAGAGTGTTGTTTGGTTGCTGAGGAAAAAAAAAACGCAGAAAGAGCAAAGAAAGCATAATATAAAAGGAATATAGAAAAAGTAGAGAGGGATATAACATACCCTTGAAGGAGTCGTACCAGAGAGCTTTGGCTCGGAGGTGTTGAAGACCTTGAAGGTGGCGTTTTCTGGCGAAAGGGGTGTCTTGGAATTGCTTGTCACAGTAGTCGCAGTAATACTTTCCCAATGGCATTTTTCCTCCTCCCTCTTGCTTTCACTAAGGAGGGGTTCGTTTCAACTTTTAATTTATAGGTTTTGGCTCTTAAATTTCAATTTTTTACAAAATTTGTTTTTGATTGTGATTTTGAAGGAAAAGCTACCGCGAAGTTCTATTTTTGTTTCTGCTCTAAGAAGTTAAAAGGGGTTAAAAAGGCCAAAATAAAAATAAAGGAGGCACGTGATTTTTTTTTTTTTAAACGAAACTGGGAAATTTTAAGGGTTGTTCGGTTTACCCGGTTTACTCGAGAAAGCCCACTCGAGTTATGATTCCAAGCCCAAGTTCATGTTCGGAGAAGAAAAACTCGAAATGGAACTCAAAAATTTTTTCGAGTTATTACCCGGTTTTTGAGTTCACCTTCCCCCTGCCACTTGAGTTATTTTTCTGCACATCTACAGTGCAGATTCCTGCACTTCCCGTTGCAAGCTTTGTTCTTTCTCAGCTTTTCTACACTGCAATCACGTGGTTCTCCTGTATCCTTGATTCGAAACCGGGTTTAGTCCTCCAACCTTCATCGATTTCTGAAGCCCTCAATCCGTTGCCCTATTTTCCCCCAATCTCCGGATTTCGAATCCGCCGCAGACACCATCGACCCCCCTTCCGCATGTACCGTCACCCCCTTCCTCTACCATTGTCGTCTACTGTTACCCCTTCAAAACGGGGAGATTTGTTGGGACAACGTCGGTGCGGCGACCTAGGTGGGTAAACCTCCTCCTTCGATGTAGAGGAAACGGTGCACGCCGTAAAACTGTCCAGCCGAGACGTCAATCCTTGGTCCTCTACCTCTGTCGTCGCCGGTACCTCGGACTTGCTATCCCTTCCTCGCATTTGGGGAACCTCCAAGGGA